>NC_133618.1:238024537-238257037 GCF_048593235.1 Sminthopsis crassicaudata | reverse complement strand
AAAGGATTAGGTTTGTGTTTGGTTCCTGAGGGCATAATTAAGACTATTGGGTAAAAAAGGAGAAATTTTTAGTAAAAATAAGGAAGAATTTTCTTTTTCTTTTTTCCCTGAGGCTGGGACTTGCCCAGGGTCACACAGCTAGGAAGTGTTAAGTTTCTGAGACCACATTTGAACTCAGGTCCTCCTGAATTCAAGGCTGGTGCTCTATCCACTGTACCACCTAGATGCTCCAGAATTTTCTAACAAATAACACCTGGACCTTTCAGATTTTATAGTAGGTTAAGTTTAAGAGCATAAATTCTTCACTTGGTGTTAAACTGAAAAGTGCTAAGTTCTTGGATATTATACCTATGTTCAGAAGTTTAATGAGTTCTTTTTTAAGTGATTATTTTCAATGGAATTAGAGAAGTCAAATTGATGCAAAGTTGAAAGGGTTAAGTTCAAAAGTTAATCAATCAACAGCATTTACTAAACATCTGTTGTTGTGTCCTAGGCACTGTGCTAGCTGCTGAGAATTCTCAAAAATCTGGATATGTGAACTTTAGGTAGAAAGTTTAAGGCAAGGCACCTGTGGAAAAAGAATCTATACTCAGCTACCCTTTAGGATCAAGTAACATAATGTGAGAGACACTAGAGATTGTAAACTTGGACCTGTCTGTGTAATATGCTCCTCTCATCACAAGTTTAATATTCATTTGGAACCTTCTCTCATTAAGACTTCAAAGCCAATGACACAGATGCTCACCAAAACATGACATCTACATTTTGAATTGAAATTATTAAAAAAGGATCATATGTAGCTCCTATCCCAAATCCCACTGAGGTATGGAATTTTTTCCTAGTTGGTGGAGATAAGTGCTCTGCTATATGTGAGGAGTGGAAAGGGATTAATGAGAGATAAAGAACCACCCTTAGCCAGAACCCTTTGGGATTCACTTGAGTTGAATCATTATAGGGATGTCTAGTTTCCTGGCTTAGGAAAGAAGATTGAAGAAGTCAACCTGACTTTAGGTTGCTAAATGAAAAGACTGGGAAGATGTGCAAGGACCTGGCAGTTTCTATCATGTCCCTTTTCCCAGCTTACCTTAGAGACTACAGGGAGTTTGCCTTTGGGTGAGATTCAGATTCAGAACTTGGTGTCTGTGTCTATATTCGACTCAGTGTGTCTGTCTTTGCCTCTCTTTGTCTCTCTGTCTCTCTGTCTCTGTCTCTATATTTCTGTGTTGGTGTCTGTCTGTCTATCTCTGTCTCTCTCATGGGCTCAATTATCTTACTCCCAATGGCAAAGCTCTTTCACCCTGCATTGTCTGGCATATATTCTCTTAAATACCTTTTCTGATTCTTGATTTGCTATGAGTGGGATGAGTAGTTCATTGTGGAACTAACAGTGGGAAAAAAGAAAGGGCTTAAAGTCCTTCTCCCCACAAATGACAAAGTAATCAGAAGTTAGCTGGAATTTGATCATATTCTTTAGTTGAAAAATATTTAAGGGATCAGGTAGACATATTTCTAGTCCAGTATCTTTTCTCTTTGAGGATAACAGAAACAGTCTCTGTCCCCAATTTCCTATATCTCCTCCTACCAGAAATGAACATCTTTGAAGAAGGATAAGGAAATGAGAGCCAGAAATGTCTGTTATTCCTTCCTTTGAGACACACCTTATCAGCCCTCACTACACATGGGGTCCCTACACTTACATAAAGCTGTAGAACTAGAAGACATCTTAGAAACTAACTTTTTCATTTTATAGAAAGGCAAATGAAGGTCAAAAGTGTTAAATGACTTTTCCATGGTACATGCAAAGAAATTCCATTCTATTGAAAAATCCAAGCAGAAAGTAATTCAGCACCCCAATTCCATGAAATATTTTAAAAGCAACTTAATACTTCCCTGTTTTTTAAAAGTTTAGAAAGCAATTTCCTTACAACTGTGAATACCTAAATATGAAACTCACTTCACAGGAGAAATTAATCAGTTAATTCAGTTTATATCTGTCTATCCATCTATCCAACTATCACTAACGTGTGTGTGTGTGTGTGTGAGAGTGAGTGTGTGTGATTAAGTTCTTTGTCAATTTGGCAAAACCTCTGGACCCCTTCTCTGAACAAAGTACTGAAATGCACAAAAATACATAGGATTAATTACCAGTTATATGTCCCTAATGCTTCTTTTTTTAAATTTATTTTTATTTTTTTACATTATCAAATTTTAATAACTTAAAGCTACACTAAAGACTTTTGGTACATCATGTATTAAAATATTTTCAACTGAAAAAACCCCATAGATTCTAGGCTAAGAACCCCTGATCTGTAGCAAGACCTCCTGAACTTTTCCTATTTATAACCCCTTTTTGCCCAAGAAATTTTTACATAACTCTGGATGCATAGGTATATATAATAAGTATATAAATGAAATATTTACTGATAGTGAATCATAATTTCATGACCTCCACATTCAGTTATATATCCCAGATGGGGTTGTGACCTATAGTTCAAGAAGCTTTGATTTATATCATATATTAGATAACTTGATAGAAGGGAATCATATAAATTGATAACTATAAGGAGCCATCTACTTTAGTGTCTTCATTTGAAACTTTAATCTAGAGAGTTCCCAGGAAGTAAGTTACTCAGTCTCATAGTGTGTTCCTCACAGTTAGGATTAAAATTTAGCTATTAGTCAATTACTATTTCCATTGTACTACATAAAATCAAACATAGAATGAGAACCTAGCATCAGATTTTTTTCCCAAAAAACTTTGCACCAAAAGCTAAGTTGGCAATCAATCCATCAAAGAGCATTATTAAATATTTACTAAGGATCAGCCAGTATGCAGAGCACTGAGGGAAAAAAAAGACAAACTTGAAATAGTCCATGCCCTCAAAAGAGTTTACAAACCAACCAAGCTAACCAAGAGATCATCAGGGGATGTCTACACCATCCTTTCTTCAAACCAATTCTTTACACCTCCCAACCAAATGACATTTGATTGTTTTGTTGTTATTTAGTCTTCATCCACACATGTATAGACATTTTGTTTCCTCAAAGGATAGAATGGTTTCTTTTTTGTCATTATGTCTCCAGTGCCTGGAACATAGTAGGTGATTTATTGATAGTTAGTTCTCTAGTGAAAGTACAAATTTAGAGCTATAAAAGTAAAACTCTAGAAATGCATATAAGCCCAGGTCCTTGATAAACCAAAGGGTTATGAATGATAATTTCAAATGCAAAAATATGGTTGCAAAAACAAGGAAGAATTGCAGTTTGGGACTCTTATAATCTTCAAGTATTTCTAAGATCCAGCCCTTTAAAGAACATTTTGCTTCTATCTAAACCTACAACAGAGAAAAAGTGTTTTCTGAGGATGAAGGATGTTATTGCCAGCAATGACCCTGTAAGTGAGAATTGTGCTGGGGAAGAAGAGAAGCAGCAGAGGGCATCTGACCTCTACCAAACAGTGTGTTTCTTTCAGGGAGGCTTATCTGCCTCTTCTTTTTTCCCCCAGCAAGCTAGCTAGCCGAACATATAAGACAATATTATGTCTGACTGCAAAAGAGACTTGCATTTCCTTGCTGATTTTTAACAACAGCAAAATAGGATGCTTGGTCACAAAAATGAGGTCCTGAAAAGCAGCCACCTATGAATTTTCAAGCTTCATTATTAGTGTATATGGAATTCAGGGCTCCTCCAGGTGGATGCCAATTTCTATCCCTTCCGTTTCACTGCCTCTTGGGTGCAGCACCGTGCAATTGTGGCTTGTTTGAAATTCAAACAGTATAGTCTTGAAGAGGAGCAATGTTTATTAAGGCATCATTATCCCTAGAAATGTTGTCGTTGAAACACCAAGGAAAAGACCGTGCCCAGTCAAAACTAGAATTTTGAGCCAACAGTTTGTCAAGTTGAGACAAGTAAGGGGTAAGAAAAAAAGAAAAAGAAGTATTCATTGAATTGAATAGAATTGAAAAAATAATCAGAAAGTGATCAGTGAATTTGCAAATAACTGTAGATCAATCAAAGGACATAAATCACCCAGTAGAATTCCAACCGAGAGGGATTCCGATCATCAGCTCCAAAAACCTGTCAAGGGATAGCTAGGAATTTAAACCAGTCATTTTTGTCAATAAGCCTGGAGAGAAATTCAGGGTAGAATGAATACCTTCTACATGGGAGAGGGGACACCTCCCAAACAATCTCAGCTTGAATTATAAAGCCCCTGAGGTCTCACTAAGATTATGTGAAATTGGGGGAAAACACATTGCTACGAAGTATAGCTACTAAGATTTTTGCCTTTTAAAGACTTTCTCACACCAAAAGGATGGAAAACATTCAAATAAGCAAAGAGAAAAGGTAGCCAGATAAAAAAACTTTGAGATTATTTTATGTCTTTGGGCTTCAAAATACCAAAAATATTTATAAAGTCTAGTGCTGAATTTTAGAGCAAGGGAAGCAAGAGTCTGGGCCTAGAAAAGCAAATGGGCAGTTGGAATGTTAATGACTCAAGCTTGTGGAGAAGATGATTGATCAGATGAGTGGTCACTTAGGGGCTGTCCCTTTAGACTGATCTAATGGCTGGAAAAGAGGAACAAGCTTGAGATCAAACTCAACACAGCTGGGCTTCCCTTTAAGGAAATCCAGTATACAAAGGTATTTTCATAACACTGATATACTAGGTTGCAATTAATCATTTTGCCAAAAGGATTTCCAACAACTTTCTTTTAGATAACAACAATATGCTAGCTGTGTTGGCTTACTATTTGTGTGACCTTCAGTTACAGATATGTAAATGGGAGAGTTTGATGATCTCTAGGCTCTCTTTCCAGGTCAAAACCCCATAATCCAGTGATTTGAATTTAAATTATTCAACAATGTACTTATTGCAGAGAGTGTATTATATGTTCAGGGGGATGTGGGATATGCTAAAACTTGAAGAGAAGCATCTCTCAAACATTGTCGAGCTGTATAGTGACCTTACTTTCTAGGCTGAGAAAATCTACCTCAAAACTATAGTCTCCTTTTCACCAATATTTATTCATTTATTCAGTTTTTTTCATGAACGTTTCTGAAGGCTGCCATAATATTTACCCAAGCTCTTACCTGATCTATTTTCTTCCTGTAACTAAACATCAATGATTACCTGATCCATCTTGATTTTTCTTAGTATTGTTCTTCTGAGGAAATCTTAAGATTTACCATCCAGATTTGGACAAAATGTTTGCGTTCCTTGGCAAAGTATGAGAATGGTGTCCCATATCCTAATGAAGTTGATGACAAGAAGAAAGATTCCAGCAGTGTTTCTAGTAGTGTTCTTAGCAGTAGGAAAAGAAACTATAATGCAATTATGTGCCCATTGTTTGGGAAATGGATCAACAGGCTATAGTATATGAATATGAACCAGTGATATTATGCTATAAGAAATGATGACTACAATGATTACTAGGAATTCAGAGAAATATGGGAAAAAAATTGTGAATGAATGCAGAGCAAATGGTATCAACCAAACCAAGAGGACAACAATATCCACAACGACTACATAATGCAAATGAAAACAATTAAAGCCAAAATAATTATTATCATACACAATATCTATTGTGGGTTCCAGAAATCTGATGATGCAACATACTAATTTTCCTCTCATTAGAAAGTTGGTGAACTATGCATGGGTGCAGAGTATTATGTAATTGGTCAGTTGTTGTTAATATGTCATTCATTCTGTTTAACTGTTTTTGTTTTAAGAGAGGATCCTTTGGGAAATGGGGAATAATAAGAAGTCACAGTAATTTTTTTTTAAGCATCAATACAACATCAAAAAGAAGTAAATGATGTTTATTTTCTAGCTTGGAAAAATACTCCCATATTTTGCTACTGCTCACCACTGGCTTTGTACTGCTATATATGTGATTTAACTAATCAAGTAAGTAATTATGGGTATTATAGAGCAGACTTTACAAAATGACATAGATAGCCTGATTATTTTCTTGCCAGAAAAACTTTTTCTATGTCATCAACATTCTTCCGATGAAATCCTTTGTGGCAAATCAAGGAACACCAAGTTTTTAGAAGAATTTCCTGGAATAAAACCCAATATGGCACCGAATAAAACCTTCTGTTGCGTACTTTCATCATCACTGAACACATTTTATTCAAATATCTCAAAATCCTTACATAATATATTAATTTCCACTGTTTGTGTATGTAAAACTGAAGCTCTGACTAAGATGAGAAATCACTCTATAAAAAATGTGAATGAATATATATGCATGAGCATATCATATATGCATATACATGCCTTAATATAAACCATGTGTCTTAATATATCTATATACTTATAAATGTACATATATAGCAACCTCACTAGAACAATGACATAATTCTATGTATATCTGCATATAGATGTGTTTAATTCTTTCTTCATGTAAGTTCATATACAAAATAGGTATGTATATACAGAAATATGTGTGCATTTGCATATATAAGTATGTATATAAGTACACATACATACATCTACATGGATGGGCAATTAGGTAGCACATTGAATAGAGGGCTGGACCTAGAGTCAAGAATACACATCCTCCTTGAGTTCAAAAATGACTTTAGATACTTTTACTAGATATGTGACCTTAGTTGCCTCAGTTTCTCTATCTGTAAACTGAACTAGAGAAGGAAATGGGAAATTACTCCATCATCTTTGTGAAGAAAATTCCAAATGGGGTCATGAAGAGTCAAACACAGTTGAAATGACTGGACAACACACACACACACACACACACACACACACACACACACATCAAGTGAAGTCCGTGGTGGCAAGTACTATGGGCTATACCACATAAAGGTAAAATATCACAGTTACCTTTGATAAGCTCAGTCTCCTGAAAGAAACTAATCCAAAATAACCAGAAACAATCAAATCAGTTTGGCTATGAAGGAGGTTACAGCAACAACAAATGCTGGATCCCATGCCTTAGGAAAAGCCTTAGCACACTTAGCACATGGACAGTATTCACTAAATATTTGATTGATTGATTGATTGATTACCTCAGGGCTCTGCCCTCTGATTTCAAGATGACAACTGTCCAATATGATCAATAGACTTTACTGAACTCGCTCTCTTCTCACCACCTAGTAGAAACACGTTTTCCTTCCTCTGACTGTAGAATTGCTCTTTAGACCCACCTTTTGCTCTTCTTATGGTTTATTCCACATTAGACTTGCTACATAATTGTTATAAAGTTTTGCATATTTTAAAGCTTTATCATATTGCCCTCATTATACTTTTAAAAGTCCTTAGGGACAAAGACTGTATCTTACTTATACCTCTCTCTTCACAAGGCCTTATCTTACATGTAATAGGCAAATAAATAAACAAAATTGGGTTAATAAAAGATGATCAAATAATTAATTAATCTGTTGTAAAATGTCAAATCAACCTTTCTTCTCACCCCTAAATTACATTTGTGCATTCTGACAGGGGCCTTCTAGAGACAATAACTCTGCTTTTGATTTATAACTTTTGGTCAGCTTTTCAAGTAAGGTTGAATGGTTTCCTGTGGAAGGATGAAGGCAGATATATTTGAGGGCAGACAGAGGTATGTTACTCATTAAAATGATAACACATAGTCAAGTTTCCTGAAATCCATGAAACATTCAGAATGTTCAAGTATTACAAAAACTCAGATCAATTAATACTTTATGATGATTGACAATTATGGGAACAGCTCCTTTTGGTTCTAGGTCTTGTTCTTTGAAAATCTTCCCTATATCATAGAACTAATTTTAGTTCTAGGAAGGATCTGGTCTAAATACCTCTTTTTATAGAGAAGGAAATTGAGGGCAAGAAAGGGAATATTAGTGTCCTCAAGGCACACAATTAGTTAATAGCTTCAGTTAAAAATCAGGTCTCTCTGCCTTCCTAGTGCTACATACACACACACACACACACACACATTATATTTTATTGTTTTTGTCTTGGAAACAGGTGGCTCAGTGGAGGGAGAGCTGGACCTGGAATCAGGAAGACCTTATTTAAAATCTGACCTTGGGTACTTACTTGCTGTGGGATCTTGGGTAAGTCACTTAAACTCTGTCTTAATTTACTGGAGAAGGAAATGACAGATCAGTCTAGTATTTTTGCCAAGAAAAGCCCTTGGAGAGTATAATCCATGTGTTCACAAAAAGCTGGACACGAGTTAACAACAACTTCCGTGCCTTAAAAAAATCAAGTATAGAAAGTATAAATTAACTTTTTTTTTTTTTGAATGATTCAAAGCTATATTAGTAAAGCCATCCCAGAACAACATTCTGGACATTATTACCTACCACACATGCAAATAACTTGTTAAGGTCACAACTGCTATTATTTTTTATTTTATTTTTTAAGTGCTATTTTACTGTAATGGTTTGAACTAAGCACTAAATGTTGAGAACCTCAATTGCCTTTAGTTTGCAAGTATTTCTATCAAAGAGTCCCTTCATTTTGTTATTCTAGCTGCTGACCCAAACTTCCACTGAAATTGTATTTACCCTTTCAACTAAAATATTGATGATATTTCTCTCAGTAACATCTATATTCTCCCTCTTGTTAATACACAGCATTCCTTCTGCTTTATTTTTCCAAGTCTAGGAAACTTTGTACTCTGGTATTATAAATATCCAGTCAGCTCATTTCCCTGGTTCAGTCACAAATCTGTTAGTCCAATAAAATCTTACTTACCATTGAAGAGATATAACTCAAACTCAGCAGTGTTATTGCACATGCAAACTGCATGTGCTTAGAAGGTATTAACTATTCTGTCTTAGCCCTTCATCTCCCAGCATCCTTACTGTCTGCCGCCATTAGGAGTGTTGACATTAGGTTCATTTAGCTAAGTCTCTCTAAATACATAAATATATTTACTTTTTTACCTGAAAGTTTACCCCTCCACTTGTGTGTGTGTGTGTGTGTGTGTGTGTGTGTGTGTGTGGGTGTGATCAGGAAAAATTTCCCAATTATCTATTTCTTTAAAACTGGACACTGTCAGGGGAAATGTGTAGTCCAGTGAAGGGTATGATGAAATCTAAACCAGATATCCAGGCTTCTAGTTGGCTTCAGTCACTTACTAATTGTGTGAACTCTCATTTACTGTTTAATTATTGGTAAAATGAGATTAGACAAGGTGATACATTTCTATTTAAATTAAACAGTTTATAATTTCCTACTTTTGTGTATTCATGTTTGCTGTATCTACTCACTGCACAATAAGACTCACTTTAAACTCAGGATGAAATAAATCCCTTAGGTTTTACTTCAAAGGACTTAAATCAGTTATTAGAGAGGGCCCTTAAAGAATAATAATCCTAATTTCTAGGGTGGTCCATTATATCATTGGCTATTTCACTGCATCCTTGATCATATCCTTATGCAAGATTGTGACAACAAAAAGTTGGAAGAAAGGTATACAAATATTGAATGACTGAATATAATGGATTCTTATTAGATGGTAAGGAATGTAAAGAATTCAGATCAACATGGAAAAACTTATAAGTGATTCTGAGTGAAGATATTGAGACAAAAGAACAATAGGCTTTCTGAATACTGCAATAATTTAGTAAAGTTAACTTTGGTGCAACAAAACTCTGGTCAAATATAATGGTCAATATTGGTACCATGTGGTCAAAATTAAAGGATACCATGTCTTCTTTGTTAACAATCAATTAACTGTTTTTCAGGACATGGACTTTTTGTAGCATGATTTATTTAAGTATTTGTTAGTAATTTTTTGCTGGCATCAAAACAAAATGTATCACCAATTTTTTTTTAATTTTGCTAATGCAGGATCTTTCCTTCTCTTTTTGTTTAATAAATGGGAATAATTAACTTTAGTGAGTTTAAATACCTTGGATGGTACTTTTGGATAAATTTTCTTACTTTCAACATGATAGTTTTTCATCTTTCCAAAGGTCCAGTCAAATGCATTCCTCTTTGACTCGGTATAAAAATACTAGTGTTTTGGGAAAAAGCCAATTAAAGGTAAAAAATTCAAATGTTTTTCTGTTCTTCAGTGGTATAGATATGTTGCTGTCAGATAGGGGCAGCCATGCCTGCAAATGCACTTTGCCGGTATGAGAGAATCAGTTTCTCACCTTAAACTATGGAACATTTAAATATCAGAAACTTTGTTTTCTAATGAGCGACATATTGAGGGGGGGAAAAATGAATTATATGCTTGATGTATACTGAAGGCTGGGAAAATTAAGATCATTTCCCACGGTGGAAATGTAGCGATTTCAGTTTGCAAGAATAAATTAAACCTTTGGGAGGATTTGTCTTCCATTAAATTGAACAGCTAAACAGGCGCAGAAGATTTTAATGTCACCACCAACACACCCCAAAGGTTACAAATAAAAGAAAAATACACTTTCCTTGTTTAAAAATCTCCCCGATTACATACAACTACCTAAGCAAAACAAAACCTAAAAATTCACGTAGAGATTAAAAAAAATCTTTAAAGATCATAATTCCATTCCTATACCATATGTTATTAATGTCTGTCAACACTGTTTAGCCAGCAACTGCTGACAGTACCATATTTGCTATCTAAATACATCATAAATAAATCAGTAATGAACTGCTTTAGTAAACCTTCTGCACTGATTGGAAATACAGATCGAGTAAACAAACTGTGTGGATAGCACTCAGCAGCTAAAAGTATATACAACTGTTTAATGTCAAAGACAAAGTCACAGTGTTATTTAACAGAACAGAAAATAGGATATAGAAAAATAATGGGGGGGTCAGAAAAGGGAGGACATAATAGGATAAGGAATGGTCACTTGGTATCAAGTAGGAAAGAATACACCTATTTGAGATTAAGAAGATAACTCCAAATCTTCATCCTAAGAAAAGAGGGCCCATGGGGAATACAGCATGGGGAAATCAGAAGTCATACTATCTATTCTAGGTTCTGAGCCAGTGAGCTGTTGCTGTGTGAAGTAGAACAATTTATTTAAATTTTTCTTCTGTTTCTGATTTAGCAAGTATATATGGTACAAAATACCCATCTGCAAAGTATTTGGATATCAGGAGTTGAAAAGGGAACTATATCATGTAGACTTTCTCTGTTGAAAGAATAAAATGTGATATTTTTAAAAATGACATATTTGGTGATGAGGGGAAATTTTTTATTTTTATTTCCAGATGGACAATCCCCTCTTCTGAACACGCCAACATCAGGTCATATAATCTAACCAAAGGGATGTGCTCATGGCCAGGCCTGGTCTGCCTTGATCTTTTTTGTAATTCAGGGTTACTTCAAGTAAAAGGCTGAGGTACATTTACTATAATTAGGCCTTCTAGCTTTATATCAGAGGCAGAACACTAATTAAGAGCTTCAATAGGTGGCAGATTGTAATTTGTTTAAAGGACATTTTAGCAGCAGCTTCTCTGTCCCCTTTGGGATGAGGAATCAGGGCCTGAATAAAGTGAGCACTAATTTATAATTATACCTGGGACAGACAATATTTAGAAAAGAGAATTTCTCTCACCCATGTTAAGGTAGAATGGCTCTTAAAAGTCCCTCTTAATTCCATTAGGTAAAGTCTCTCCTTTATAGTCAGCTCTTCCCAAAAACCTCCGGATCACAGGGCATAAACTGGGCCCAGAGCATAAACAGACGACCTTTACATTCAAATAGCAGGAGCCACCAGCAGGCCCTGCAAACTAAAGGAGGCCTTTATAAAATAGGCTGCAACTTAGGAGAGGAAATATTGCCTTCTTGTTATGCTCTACCAGCAGGCCATCAGAGCTGCACTCAGCACAAAAAAATAGAATAAATCATTCTGAATGATCGCATTAATCTGCAAGCTCTACATTTCTAAGTCACCTGTAGTTAGGTCGGTAGACACTGTGTATACTGTATAAATCTAATTTCTGAGCAGGGGGGTGGGCCGAGGAAGAAGGGCCTCTCAGTGAAATACTAGTTCAGCAACAGTTTACCTGCCTCCCAAAGGCTGTTGAGGAGGATTAATAGCTCTTGGGTCATTTAAAGTTTGAAAAGATCCTTGCGATCCTTCTGGGAAATATAAAATAATAAGGGTAACTATTTTATATGTTGTGAGTAGAGGAAAGAAGAGGTATGGGGGGAGCCAGCCATGTCTATCCAGAGGCTTCCAGAGGCACCTTGATGACCCTGCATCCAAAGATGTAACTTCAACTAAGAATAGCTCATGCCATTTGCTTTCAGTGCCTGGAAACATTTAAGTGCCAAGCCCCTAAAACACCCTCTCAGGCAGAGTTCCCATTAAAAAGAAGAGTAGCGTGGTTTGGATGATGAACGTACATATTTTACAACCTTTCACTTTATTTACCTATATATCTTTTCTCAAGCATATTTGTTGTTTCCATCAGCTTGCCTCGGCAAAACGGAGCTGTACATAATTCAGGAATAAAATTGCCATCAACTAGCTGTGGACTCTAAACAAATAGACCCCAAGCAGATATTTTTCATTAATAACCCTCCATTACCAGTTCCAAACTTTAACCATGAGGGAGCTCCATTCTTTAGCTCCCATCTTGATGAGTTCCTCTCTGTGTGGATATGCGTGATCTTAAAAGTGATGAATGGCTTAATTTGGGCATGGGCACCCTCTGGTAGGAACAGAACAACAAAACAACCCAATGGACCAATAGCAAAGTGGTCAGAATGGTGAGCTTAAGCAAACAGACCTCCAGATGGGGGGACCTGGCTCCCAGGGAAGGTTCCCACTCTACTCATCTCCTCCACTCCCAGCCCAATAAGGGACAAGGGGGTGGGGGAGGGAAGAGTGTGCTACAGAGAAGGGGGGAGGGGCTGCAAAGCTGTTAATTTACAAAGCTTAAAATAGCAGCTGCTAATGGGCTTTTACTCTCACTCTTTAGTCTCTGCAAGGTCACAATCAGAACTAGCCTGTGATTGATTCCAAAGTGAAATTCAGCACTTCACATCTATAATGGACATTAAAAACTGAACAGAGCTGGTTCATGAAGCGGCCGTGTTCCCAAGTCACACAGCAAGTGCTTCGAATAATGAATATGTGGGGTGGAGCCATGCCCAGTCCTTACTGCAGGCCTTCATAATTATCGCATTAGGCCAAGCAATTAATTCCATTGATTTGACGAACCCCATCAATTGTCTAGGCCCTTGCATGCCATTTTTACAAACAAAGTTTCTTTCTTGGAGAGCAACCCTGAAATCCATGCTCAAAGGGTTAAGAGGAATGAGTGACAGCCTTTCGGCATGATTTACAACTTCGAGCCCTGTAGTGAAACCAGGGCTTGATGGATGATCCTGAAAGACGGAGACTAACCATAAATCATGTCTTTGAATCATTGACAAAGATAAAGGAGAGAAAGAAAAAGCGGTGGCATTGACATTCATTCTCCCAATAATGTACATTGACTAGTTACAATACAGAGCCTTAATTAAAAAAGCGAACTCGGAGTAGTCACCTCGATGTAGAGATCCTACCTCTCTGGATGTTGCTCACAGAGATTACAAATCAGGGTTGGAGCCTTCTCCAGAGCATGTTATTTCCATTGGAAAAGGCTTTCAATGTGAATTCACAACAGGCAAAAAAGAAATGCTGGGGACAGAAATACTCCTCCTTGTTCAAGAACCCTTAAATCTTCCATGGATATAAAATACGCTTATGGATCTGTCATCTCACAGATGTGAATATTCCCTCCAATGATGCAGATCGCAATCCTTCCATGCCTGCCCATTCTGTGTGACTTCAGTTTCTGTCCTCTCGTAAATTTGCCAAATGGGATCCATTTGACATGCTGGGAGCTCTTTTAAAATTCTCTTGATATTTCATGGACACCCATAGATCACAGACAATCAATCAGTTTTTCCATGTGTTATAACACCAGGCAATCTTTTGTTGTAGTTGTTGTTCATACATCCCTCACATTTTCTGATGTGAAATGTCATTATACAAATTACTGACCGCCAAAGGAAGTTCCCTGATTGGTTTGATTTTTTCCAATAATTCATTAAAATTTACTGAAAAGAAAAAGGTAAATGATAGAATGTGACCAAAAAAAGACAAACTATCAATGAATATGGATGGCTCTGAATTTGAGGGGAGATACATTTCTACCCACAAGACTGTTGCTTTTTTCCATCTGGTACACAGGAAGAGGTGAGCGCCCTTTTTCTAAGGATGGAAGAAAGAACTATTTACTATTACCAGTTTGCTTAGAAACTAGGAAGCAACTAGACCTTCTACAGCTTCTGGCTGATGAGACCAGTGAGTGGCATTTTCTTCCCCTTAAACCTGCAGAGGATTTTCTCTTCCTACTTTATGGGAGTTAGTTTTCTGACGTCCTTTCAGTCACACTCTGTGATTTTAACTTATCTTTAAATTCAGGTCTCAATTTTTTTAGTGTATTTAGTCCAACTCTGTGGGACTGTATATAAGATAAATATATTATGGATACACAAGTCACTGTTATATTCTGCTGTTAGGGAGCTTTGCCCCATTTTAACTTAATATGAATGACCTCATTGGAGAGAAGGTAACAAGCATTTATTAAGTGCCTACTGTGCGGTAAACACTAGACTAAGCACTTAACAAATGTTATCTTATTTGTTCCCTACTATCACACTGGGAAGTGGGTGCTACTGTCCTCATTTTGCTAATGAGGAAACTGAAGCAATCAAAAGTTGTGACTTACCCCAAATTGCATTGCTAGTTAAGTACCTGAAGCTAGATTTGAACTCAGTGATTTTTCCTGATGCCTGACCTAGAGCTCTAATCATTGCACTACTTTGCTGCTTAGATTTGATGACTTTTAAGATCCTTTCCAACTTTAAAAGCCAAGTCTATGTCTATCTGCTGGCAATTTAAGTAGTAAGGAACACTCAATTATTTAAGTAGTAAAAGAATGCTTACTTCAATAACAGTACTTAAGTAGTAAGGGGATGCTTGAAGTAAGAGACTGAAGTAGATTTTTTCTAATGTCCTTTAGTGCTTGATTCTACTCTTCCATTCCAGGGGAAAAGCTAATTTCTTTAACAGTACATGGCATAAGTGTTTCCACCAGTAGAAAGACTACTGGACATGAGATTCGGAAGACCTAAGTTCTAATCTCAGCTTTGTCTCCATGAACTCACCAACTTTGGAAAAAGGGCTTGGTTTCTCATAAGGAAGATAAGGAAATAAAATCAATGCTATCTATCACAAAAGGTTGTTATGTGAAACAATATAATTATGAATATGAAAGTGTTTTGCAAAGAATGAAATACAAATGAAATATACTGAATTGATGATTATGGAAGACATTCTAAAGTTCAAATGATGTAAATATGTATACATTCTAAATATACTCAGAGACACTAAAGAATTCAAACATCAAAAGAACATCATGAAAAATAAACACCACCACAGAAGGGACAGTTAAGGAGCAATCCTAAGAAATTAGTAAACATTGGACTTCAGATCACTGATTTAGAGTTATAATGGGCTCCATAAATTTACAGATGAGGAAACTGAGCTCCAATTAGATGAAGTGCCTTACCTAAGGTCATCAGAAGTGAGATTTAAACCCAAGTCCTCTGACACCATGGTCAGTGCTCTTTCCATTCTAATATGTTGCTTTCTGCTGAATGGCTTAATTTCTATTTTAAATTGATAATCACATTAATAATGCCCCGGAATGATATGAGTATTGATTGTGGGGAAAGGCTTTGATCCAATGACTGCATAGGAGATAGTACCCACTAGAAGACAGAACAGTTTTATTTCTAGTACAGCTGCCTTGCTTGGTGATCATCACTAAACTAATTGCTGCATTTCTTGAAATCTGGACGAGATAAACAAGATGGATCTCTTCTTGTCTTATTATGAAACTGAGCAATGCAGCAAAACCTGGGCATTCACTCAGAATATTCATAGTCGTCTCACCAGAGGGGGACAGGCCATGCAGGTACAAAGGCTCTGGCTAATATAGCAGAAACAACCATCCTTTCTCCTAATCTGCTGAGCTAGCACAAAGCAAAATTTCAAAGGAGTGAAAGTTTCCCCCCCCCCCCCAGTATTTCCAAACTCTTCACTCTTTATCCTCACCCTAGCTTATCCAATAAGTACCTAAGTCTATGTTATATCATATATGGTTACCTTGCTTTCCATTGAGGAGCTTCAGTAGGAGGCAACTAGTTCCATTTTATAATACGAGAATGATTACGAATTAATAGTCCTGCTCCTCCTTATCTTTTCCTTCCTCTATCTAATCCCCTCCTCCCCTCCCCCCAATTTTCCTTCAAACAATCCTTATATGAAAAGTTTCTGGTTTTCTCAATATTCTGTTGTCCTGTACTGGATATACCTGAGCTTATCATTTCCCTTTCTATAACATGACACTTAAAACTACAATGTGATCCTCTCCTCAAGACAAAACTATGACCTCTCTCATTTTAGACATTATGCCTCAGTTTTTAAACTTAAGATTTCATTAGTTTTTGTAGCTAGCCCAACACATTAAACTCACAGTAAGCTTGAAATCTTTCCAAAACACTAACCCTTTTCCTGATCACCAATAAAAAAATGGGAGATAAACTTGCATAAGAGAAAGTACAAATGGAAGACATAGTTTCCAAAGTCAAGAGAACGAAATAAAATGAGTTAGAAGTGGCTTGTCTCCATTGCAAATCCTATGAATTTTTAGGGAGAAGAAATCATATTGTTATTTCTAACTTCTTCATCTATTCTGTCTTCTCTTTTCATTCTCCTCCCTTTCACTAGTACTGTTCCCCCACCCAGAAGATAAGGCAGAAATAAGAGAACTTCTTTTCCTTCATAGCCTCCTCCCTGGCAAACACCTTACTATCCATACCAGGGACCTCCCTTTTACACTCCTCTCCTTCCATCCCCTCTGTGGCTGTCCTTTTTTCTTGTTCAGTGGTTTTTCAATTATGTTCAACTCTTTGTGACCTCATTTCATGTTTTCTCAGCAGAGATACTGGGTTGGTTTATTATTTCCTTCTCCAGCTCATTTTACAGATATGGAAACTGAGGCAAACAGGATTAAGTGATTTGCCAAGGATCACACAGCCAATTAGTATCTGATACCAGATTTGAACTCAGAAAAAAAGAGTCTTCCAGATTTCAGATCTGGCAGGCTACTCTCTGTGCCACCTAACTGACAGTGTCTATCTCTCTTGAAATACAATTAAAGGAAAGTCTCAGTCATGTTTCACATTACTTCTCTATACAACTCATTCATATTCTCCTTTTACCTAATGAGTTAAGTGCTGCTAGTACATCCATTCCTCATTTTTCTTTACTTCTGTCACCCTCTTCTAGTTCTGAAACCTTGATCCATGACAAGAAAACTGCTACTGTATCTGTTGGGTATGCCAGTCTACTGCTTTATTGTCCCATCCTTTTAATTAAATTATTTTTCCTTAACTATCATTCTCTGATTTGTGTTATTCTGCCATTAGAATATAAATTATTTAAAAACCACTCTCCACCTGATAAATGGACAAAGGATATGCACAATTTTCAAATAAAAAAATTAAAACCATTTCTAGTCATATGAAAAAATGCTCTAAATCAAGAGAAGACAACTCTGAGGTACCATTACACACCTCTCATATAGGCTAAAATGACAGGAAAAGATAATGATAAATGTTGGAGTGGATGTGGGAAAACTGGGATATTAATACATTGTTGGTGTAGTTTTGAACTGATCCAAACATTCTGGAGAGCAATTTGGAACTCTGCCAAAGGATTATTAAACTGTGCATACCCTTTCACCCAGCAGTTTGTATCCCAAAGAAATCATAAAAAAGGGAAGGGGACCCACATGTGCAAAAAATGTTTGTAGCAGCCCTTTTTTTTGTGGCAAGGAATTGGAAACTGAGTAGATGTCCACTGGTTGGGGAATGACTGAATAAGTTATGGTATATGAATGTTATGGAATATTATTGTTCTATAAGAAACATTCAGCAGGATTATTTCAGAGAAGAATGGAGAGATTATGTGAACTGATGCTAAGTGAAGTGAGTAGAACCAAGAGAACATTATACACAGCAACAACAAAATTATACAATGACCAATTCTCTTGAATTTGGCTCTTTTCAACAATGAAATGATTCAGGTCAATTCCAATAGACGTGATGGAGAGAGCCATCTGTACCCAGAGAGAGGATTGAGGGGGCTGAGTGTGATTTTCCCAACATAATATTTTCACTTTTTTTGTTGTTTGCTTGATTTTTTCTTTTGAATTAACTTGCTGTCTAGGGAAGAAGTGGGAGGAGAGGGAGGGAGAAAAGGTTTTGCAAGGGTGAATATTGAAAACTATCTATGATGTATTTTGAAAATAAAAAGCTATTATTAAAAATAAAAACAAAATGAAACAAATAATATAAATTTCTTGAGATCAGAGACAATCTTGTTTTTTTTTATTTTATTTTATTTTATTTTTTGTATTTGTGCTTGATATATAGTTTAAGCTTAAGAATTTTGCATTGTTTTTGTGACTGAGAAGAAAAGTGGCTTAGTTTGTTAAGATCTAGGGTGGGTACTATTGAGAAATGAGTTTAGTAAATTAGGGTAGTAATAAATTATGAAAGACTTTAAATATCCCGCAAGGTGAATAATCAGTAATTATTAAACACAAGGGATACAAATATGACAGCTTTGCCCTCAAGAAGTTTAGAATCCAGTGGGAGAAGATAACAGATTAAAAAGAAGCTAAAAAAGCAGGGAAAGGAGGATAACTAGTGTAGGGACATAGTAGAAAAGACAGAAAAAGTCCAGAAGTAGGAAATTAGGAATTTGAACTGTACTTGGCAACATGGAGAGCTTGCCAGTTTTTAAGAAGAGGGGCAATGGGACTATATTAATATAGTCTGAACATGTGATTTTATTGCAAAGAAATAAGACAATTGTTATTCTGTATCTTCTATGAAATTTCTAGTCTTAGAGAGTTTCTTAGGGCACTAAGTAATTTGTCCCAGGCCAGATAATAAAGAGAGTGGAAGCAGCACTTGAATCCAGATTTACCTTGTTTGAACACCATCTCTTTATGATGTCACACTATATTTCATGTCCTTCTGACTTCAGGGCTAGTGTGCTAACCACTGCACTATCTAGCCACCCCTCTCATGTCTACCCATAACAAGGGGATGCTCATGGATGCAATACTCTCTCTCCTCACAAGTGTTGAGAAATTCCATGGGAGGAAATCTACTTTGCAATCATAATGTGATATACCCATGTGAGGGTTAGATTTATTATTTGGGCACTTGATTAAATAGAGTTTCATTGATCTGAGGCCCTTTCTTATCATGTATACTTTTGGTATGCCAGACTATCAAAAAGAAAAAAAAAATGAAAACTCAAAGTCTAAAAACTGAAGAGTGAAAGAAATTGTTGTACAGGCAAACATAATATGTTTGTTCTCTGGAGTTTATGATTTGAACATCGTGCTTCCTTATAGTGTAAGTCTGGGGCAAGGGAGAAATGTTGGGGGTTTCTGTAGAGTGCTTAACATGAGGATTCAGCATTTCTGAGCAAGGAGCAGAAAGCAAATATAAAGCGATAACTCACAACTTTCAAGTACTTTGTAATTTATAAAAAAGGCTTCCTACACAAGCAACCTAGGAGATAGCTTGCACAAAAGCAAATAAGAGATCTGAAACTCAGAGTGACAAAGAAATTTGGCCACATAGCCAGCTAAATGACAGGGCTGGAAATTGAATCCAGGCCTCTTGACTTACAAGATCAGAGAAATTTAAAGCTGGGAGGGACCTTAGCAACTTCTTCATTTTACAGATGAGGAAACTGAGGTTCAGGATAAGAGACATCAGCACAGGCTTGGGTTTGAAAATTGCTTCGAGGATTTACCAGCTGGGTAGTTTTGCACAAAGTTCACTGAGGCTCAATTTTCTTATTTGCAAAACCTTAATAGCGATAACTATGGTACCTACTTGTGAGGATAAAATAAGGTGTTAAGTACTTTGCAAACCCCCAAACTTGTCTCCCATTGTGAAAGAGCCAAGCTGGGGTTTTGAACCCAAGGTTTGTTCATTGCACTACGGCGTACTGCCCCCAGCTGAAGATCCACAGGGTTATGATGAGTTTAGCATGTAGAGTTTGTTGTTCAATCATTTCAGTCATGTCTGAATCCTAAAACCCCCATCTGGGGTCTCCTTGGCAAAGATACTAGAGTGTCTTTCCATTTACAGATGGAGAAACTGAGGCAGAGTTAAGTGACTTGTCTAGGATCACATGGCTAGAAAGTATCTGAATCTGATTTGACTTCCTGACTCCAGGCTCAGCACTCAATCACTGTACCATCTAGCTGCCTAGAATGTAGACAGAATTCTGTATTTGCTGGGTTCAAAGCCTGCCTCCACCACTTATGAACTACATGTCTCTCTCTCTGAGCTACAATTTCCCCATCTATAGAACAGAGATAATAATCCCAGTAGTACCTACCTCCCAGGGTTGCTATCAGGGCTGACATGGCATGGTGTATGTATTTTCTAAGCCTTAAAGTGCTATATTTAAATACGTACTGTCAATTATTATTATACTACAATGTTAAAAAAAAAGGTTAACTGATTTTTGTAATATTAAATTAATGATAATTTGGACATAACCTACAGGTAAAGAAAGAAATACTCCTTAATTGATGCTGGTCACAAAAACCTGTGAGCATCTCTATTTACTGTCTATAGATAATGCATAATAATAATAATAATAATAATAATAACAATAATCTCACAGCACACAGAATAAGAGGTACTATACAATATACCAAATGACTTATCAGAACACTAGCAGCAATTTAGCCAACCTTCTTTGCTCCGAACCACCAGGAGGGCTAACAATTTTCTTGGCATTTATTAGTAGGAGTGGAATAGTGATGCTTAACCATTCATGACTAAATCATATTAATTTAAGAGAAAAATGTATTTCCAGGCCTCTTGTTAATCTCTATGCAAAGCGTCTAAATACTCGTCGTTGGCGGTTCAGTGGAAATTCTCCACTGACTTGGGTGTTGGCACCTTTATTTTTTTCAAATGGAAAGAAGCAGCAGAAAGACTGGGGAGAAATCACTGGCAGAAATGGAGGGTTTGGAATCCAGCCTTTGGGTACAACACAGCCTTTATGTTGGTTTTGAACTTCACATACATTAAAACTGCATCATCTATCAATCTTACAGTTACATGTCACTTATGAAAATCTACTGAGTATTGTTTTCATCTTGCCTTACAACAAGCTGCAAAGCCTCATGAATACTGAATAGCGCTGTAAATACTGCACATCTTTTATTTTTTAAAGGTCTAGACAGTTTGGAATGGCAGGATTTCTTTGTTGAAAGCTGCATCTCCAGGAACACGGATTCCTGGCTTTCTTCTCCGTTTTCTATTCTAGGGAGGAGGAAAGGGGACAACATCACCTTGCTTCATTAGCAAGCCTACAATGGCTGTGCGTCGGCTGCCACTCGCTACATTTGAACTCTGTTGGTGTAAGTCATTAATCCAGGCCTGGGTTGGTTCAAGAGTGATATTATTATTCAAATTCCATCTCACATAAAAAAAAAAAAAAAAAAAAAAAAAACCAAACAACTGGCTCAGGAAACATGTATAGCTGTTTTACCTGCTTTCCTGGAGGTCTAACCTCTACCTCTCTGTCAGTGAATGAAAAATATAAAGCCTGCTCTGCCCAGGGCCTCATAGAGTAATTGTTCTTTCAAGTTTTCATTGACCCCCACCCCCACCCCTGGGGGACACCCATGGAGGGCAGGACGTATTGTGTGTTTTTCAGTATTGTGATTTCCTTTCAATAGGTCTTTTCTGAAGAAAACTGCCAATGCTTTTTCATCCTCTTTTTTACCTTATTAGGAAAAGACATCTCAAATCTCGATTGTTAATAAGAATAATAATTATTGTTCAGCCACTTTTTAGTCACACCAGATTCTTTGTGATCCTATTTGGATTTTCTTGGCAAAGATGCTGGAGTGATTTGCCATTGCCTTCTCCAACTAATTTTACAGATGGGGAAACTGAGGCAAACAGAAATAAGTGACTAGCCCAGATCATACATTTAGTATGTATCAGATCAGATTTCAAGTTTTCCTGACTTCAAGCAGGCATTGTATTTACTCTGCTACCTGGCTGGCCCAAGAATAATAGTGGCTGATATGTTTATGTATGTATGTGTGTGAATATGTGTGTGTGTGTGTGTGTGTGTGTGTGTGTGCTCCAGAAAGAGACAGTGAGAGACAGAGACAGAAAGAGAAAGAGAGAGAGAGAGACAGTGACAGAGAGACAGAGAGAAACAGAGACAGAGACAGAGACAGAGATAGAGAGAGAGAGAGAGGGAGGGAGGGAGAGAGACAGTGACAGAGAGGCAGAGAGAAACAGAGACAGAGATAGAGAGAAAGACAGAGAGAGACAGAGAGAGATCACATGAAAATTTGTAAGGTGTTCTCTATACAGTATTGGATTTGATCCTAACAATGCAGTGAAATAAGTATTATTATTATCTCCATTTTAAAGATGAGTATACTGAGGCTTACAGAGTTTAAATAATTAGGTTCACATAACTAGTGAGTATTGAAGGCAAGATTTAAACTCAGCTCTTCCCAGCTCCAAGTCCAGTTCAGCATGCTGTTTCTCTTCATGTAAGATAAATAAGGAACCCGTGAATCCTAGCTAGAAATTCATAAAATGAGATCCAGCAGGTTAAAAGGTGGAGCAATAGATGGAAGTACTAGACTTGAGCCCTGACATTGAGTTTGAATCCTGCCTAAATATTTACTAGCTTTGTGACTCTGAATAATTTAACTTCAGGGACATCTGTAAAATAGGAATGATAATAGTACTAGCCTCCCAAGATTATAGTGATTATTGAGTAAGGTAATATTTATAAAATTCTTTGAATACTTTTACATGCTCTATAATACTATTATTATTGTTATTATTTTTGTGTATGAAGCAGTTGGGGTTAAGTAACTTGCCTAGGGTTGAGACAGCCAGGAAGTGTTAAGTGTCTGAGGCTGCATTTGAACTCAGGTCCTCCTGATCCCAAGGCTGTGCTCTATCTACCTCTCTATTATTGTTATTGTTATTATTTATTGACTTGCACAATTGTGGGAAAGCTGGGACCAGAATCCAGGAATTTTCACTTGAACCCAAGTTTTCCATTGCTCTTTTCATTTCTCATCAGAAATCCACAGATCACGAGAGGTTAAAAGTTCAATGAAGTAAGTAACCTAAAGTTTGAATCACTTTACTATGAGAATCCCTTGATAATAACATTGACATTTTCTTGCTCAAATATTAGTACCTGATTTCAGCTAGTACAGAAATAACTTAAGAGCTTTCTCATTATGATTGAGTTCAGGGATCTCGATCCAAAAAAGAACAATTGTACCTCCTTTTTTTTTTTTTTTTTTTTTTTTTTTTTAATTGTAGATATAAACCCTCCCATATAAATGCATGTATATTGTCTAGCTAGATGAAGTCAGCTGATTAAAGCATGGTAATAGTTAGTCCACATGTTTGTCAATTTTCCTTAGGTTTATGGCCAGAGACCATGCTCCTGAATGTGGCTGACAACATGGAAGATTCTCTTCATAAGTCAAGAAAGGTCATCCTATGAAAGAGTGCTGACAGGTTATACAAATTCATTTTAACTACTGAGGAAAAAAAAAAAAAAGTTCCCGTCAATACCCTATGGACCACAGCATTCTCTTTGGATCATAGAGTCAATCCACATTTTGGACATGATTTCAAGAACTCTTCTAGCTGCTTATTATTAAACAGGAAGCAGTGTAGCATAATGGAGGGGAAATCATTGAAAAGGGATCTAGTGGACTTGGGTTCGAGCTTCAACTTTAGTACCAACTAGGTGTCAATTCCTTCTCTGGGCTTCACTTCCTTTCCCTTTATGAGAATGACTAATATTGGAGGATCAACCAGGTTGTTTCTCACTCTGGCTTTCCATTTCTTTATGACTAGGCTCTTGCTGTATATTTTAAGGTGATTGGATTAGCATGTGGCGCCATTTATTTCAGTCCATCCTAATGATCCCCAGCCAATCCTTCTCTATGTCTGAAGAGAGCTAGGGGGGAAATGACATTCATTGCCACCATGCAGTGTTGCATTAAAATTTTGTGAGCATTTTGGTTTTCATGAATTTTGAGAAGGCGTCTCTGGGCTCAAACCACTGCTATTCGTCCTGACAAAGTGACTCTGGTGATAGATTAAGTGCCACCATTTCGACATCCTAATACCTTGCAGGTACAGGAACAGAATCTTCAGGATCTGCTCTTTTTTATTTATTTATTATTTTTGGGTCATATTCGCGAAGGCAACAATGAGATATGAAGCAACTTGTATTGTAGAAAGAGTGGGCCCTTTAAGGGCACCTATATTCAAGTGAGCCGCAATATTAGAGATTTCCACAGCATGCATATGTTCATGACAGCCATACATTTCCAACTTAATGTCTCCTCCCCGTGATAGCTCTACCCATTCCCTTCAAGTCTCTCCCTCTCTCTCAGAATCCTTCCATCTGAATAAAATTACTATCAAAAGCACATTCCCCACCCCACCCCCATCCCTTCAGCATTTCCTGTCCTCTCACCTTAAAAAACAGCTTTGAGAACTTTTCAACCAAAGGCAGCCATGTGGAGCCTGAGCTGTTTCAGATTTACACAGGCCCTCTGCTAACATCCTGTCGGGTGCTAAAATCCCTCAGCTGTTCTGCTAAGACCACCCGGCTCGCTCTGAACCACATCTGACAAAATGATACTGTTCGCTTCCAGAACCCATCACACAGTTATTCTTGGATAAAAGGTAAAGCAAATCGTAGCCAACTGCTCACTGCTGCAGAAACAAAGACCATCTAGCCATTTATCAAACTTTGAGACAACCAGTTTGCTTTAAGCTCAGCTACCTCTCCCATTACAGCTTTAAACGATAACACGATATTATATCAGAAATGACAAATGGAACCAGGGCCCTAACCTATACCCAATCAATATCTGCTCAGAAATAAGAATCATCTTTAAAGTATTGACAAAGGGACCAGAGATTCTTATAAAACTGCTATTTTTTTTTTTTTTTTAATAGTTGTTTGGAGTGGACAGCGCCAAACGCTTGGTGGATGACGTTTTTTTTTTTTTTTTTCTCACAGAAAAGTCTAGCCCCAAGATGTGTTGCTATTGTCAAACCATTATCACAACTGCCCTGTATCTATCATTTATTGGACTCTAAGAGGACAAGGCCAGGGAAATTGATTAGGTAGGCTCCTTCTGCAGCTTAAAAATCATTTAAACATCATACAAAGAAGCAAAGCCCATATAACCACAAGGTGCAGTGGGAAATGGGGAGGGTATAATTAGGACCATTCTGCCCTAGGGGGCTTCTCTTAGACTGGTCCAAAATGTTTTTTTAAAAAAAAACCCTAGTGACAGCCCCCTCCCCCAACAGGAGGGGACAGATTTCTCTGTTTAGATTGCAAAGAAGTGAACCTTCCCCAAGTGATTGATGAGGGAAGAATGTTAATGTGGAAGCCTCCTTCCTCCTCCATCTTGTTGTTTTAGGTGGACCCTGGCAAGAAAATGACTTGGGAGTGTTATGAAAGACCCTAGGGAGAAAAGGAGCTGGTCACAAAGGAAGTTGACAGTAAGGCAAGGTTAGAGAGAGGGAAAGAATTACCTGAGAGCTGGCAAAAGAAACTATCTAGAGTGAAGATGGATACTGTTATGTATGCTTTGACAACCTGCCCCAAAAAGAAGTATGGCATAAAAGGTCATCAATGAGCCTTTGGTGAGGGTAAAAAGGAATCAGGTATATTCCTCAGAGCTGACTAAATTAGTCTATATTTGTAGGTGATAGCAGTGGAAAAAAGAAAGGAAGAAAAAGCCCACAGAGAATAAGGTGAGGTGATAGAAAGAAGTCAAAGGGATTATCCTTTAGCTCAGGGAAGGGAATTCCAGCAAGTAGGATAGTTGCATTAGGGAAATAAACCATCAAAATGGCCTAGGGAGGTCTGACCCAGCTGCAGAATAAGGGGGATTGCTTCCAGAATTCTGTGACCACAAAGGCCATTGTGCCATTCATTTGGGACCAGCTCTTACTCCAAATATGAAAAACTGTTTTAAAAATATCAAATGAAAGAAACGATAAATGTTATGAATTCTCTCTGAAATTACCATCCACTAGAAACTTTAAAATAAATAGTACCTTATGCTACATAGAGAAGCAACATAGGTATATGCATATATATACATATGAATGTATGCGTATATGGCATATACATATATGTGAGTCTGTATCGATGCCTCTGCTTATCTGTTATTGTTGTTGTTCAGTCATTCAGTCACATCTGATTTTTCATGACCTTGTAAAACCATATTGTCCATGGGTTTTTTTTTGGTAAGGATACTAGAGTGCTATGTCATTTCTTTCTCCAGTGGATTAAAACGAACAGTTTAATTACTAGTTCAAGGTCAAACAAATAGTAAGTATCTGAAACTGTATTTGAATTCATGTTTTCCTGATTCATGGTCCAGTCCTCTAGCCATTGAGCCACTAGTTGCCTCTGTCTATCTTTCTATCTAATTGTCTGTCTCATCTGTCTATGTATTTACATATCTCTGTATGTATCTATCTCCTCTTCTCGCATGCATGTATGATTTCTTATTTTACAAAGGGAAGCTAGATCTTTGTTACCTGGAGTAGAAAAATAATAGACTTTTTTGAGAAAAAAAAAAGAAAGGAAGAATAGGTGATAGTATAAATTTTGGGTCCTTAATAATTGCTGTTTGGTAATGGTGTGCTTATTTGTCCTCAGTTATATTGTAGGTAGTTCCAGAGTTGTTTAGTATGGAGGGTGGGCAGTATAACTATGAAATAAATCTTAAAAGGGGCTGTCTCAGTTAAGATAATTGATCTTTAGAAATTTTTTTCAAATATTTAATAAAAATGGTTTTTTTCAAATATTCCAAAGGGATTTTATTTACAATTCTCTACCCAGCAAGACATTAAGTTGAATTGGGGAAACAGAACCAGTTAGTCCAGAAAGGTCAGCCTAGTGCTTTCTGATAGATCCTCAGATTCTATCAAATGGCTTGCCCATCTTATATACACATGGTCTCTGCTTTAAAAAGAAAATATTTTTTGAGTAGGAAAAATAACTCATTCTTCACCATTCTAGGAAATAAGAATATTAATATGGCTTAAGCCACAGCAAGGAAAAACCAATATCTGCAGAGACCAAGCCAACAATGGATTGGGCGTTTATTGCCCACATGAAGCTATTTCAATTAGCTTAGATATGCTCTTAGGGTAAGGAAACTTTATCAGAATGTGAAGCTACATGTATATAGGTGGGATGGTGGTACATGGCTGCACTGCAGAGTGGGAATAGGGAAAGAAAGTTATTCACACAAAGCCAGTGGTCCTGTATATCCTCCAAAGGAATCATCTGCCACTCCGTGTACTCTTTGGCAACATTATGGTATCACTATGTGTGCCCTGCTCTGGTAAATGATCTTTTATTTTCCAATAATGCTGTGGTTGGGTTAATGTAAATATAGTAGGAGGGTATGGGGAGAGGCCAAAATTAATGTTGACTTAAAAATTGTTGGATATGGTAACTAGTGGGGAACCACCTTGACAGAAGAATGCAGAGGACTCAGCAAATTCACTGGAATTTCTGGACTCCCGAAGTCCTGTTTTTTAAATCAAGTTTTATTTCAAAGGGGATCCTAAGTACTGGGAGAATTATGCTTGAGACTGAGGTAAAACATTGATAATGCTTTCACTGAACTTATACTTTATTTTTAAATAATATCAACAGTGGTGGAAGTGAATGAGAGTGGAGAACACTGGGACTTCCCCAATCTTGATCCTGCCAAGGCTGGGCAAGGGTCACTTTTCTCAGCAGCAAGGAATCTAGCACACACTGTACTCTGGGGTATCATAGAAAATTAAGCTTGAAACGCAGGTCCACATATCTCTTGCCAAATTCAAGAGGAAAAACAGCCTCCTTGTGCTGAATGTGAGCTTTCTAAAGTTCCATATAAGCTAAATAATAAAGAGCAAGGAAGACACTATGTAATTTAATTAAATACAAGCAAATAATGATCATTTAAAGCTCAACTTGATGATCTTAAAACATTTTGCAAACATTAAAACTCTCTCCTTTGGGAGGAGGGGCAGAAAGAGGTCCTCACTGCTAAGAAGGATCAATTACTCTCAAGTTCAAACCAGTAGGATACAAAGCTGGAAGATAAAAGAAAATCTCATGTCTTAGTCAATGATATTTATGCCCAGAACCCATTCTGTGGCATTGTCTAAGTGTATATTCAAAATGGAACAAATCATAGACTACTCAATGGAATATGGAACATTTGTGCTCCAATGTCACCAATGGCAAAAGGGAAGTATCTATTTGCTCCATGATCTTTTTTTCGTATCATCTCTTTTCAAGATCTTTGACTAATGACATTGAATTTTTCAGAGGACAGATGTCAGTCCCAAAAGACAAGTAGCCCCGTTGGCTGTTTCTGTTACTAAGGCTTTCTGTTTTACACAATGCCTGAACTATTGCATCCTTGGGATCTTTCTTTCCAAGCTATTGACCAGTTGAGATGTCATTTAAACAAATTCAATTCATATGATTGTAGGCTATAGAGCTGAAAGGAATTTTAGAGATTGTCTATTCCATATTCCTCATTTTACAGAAGCATAAATTAAGGTCCAGAAATCTGAGATTTGGCCATGGTCAGGAAGAAGCAGAGCCAAGATCAGAACTGACCTCAGAAACTTCATCTAATCTTCAAAACCATTGAATGCCCTATTGTATTTTTAAACAGAGAATTATGTCCCTACTGCATTCAAACATTGGAAAAAATTGAAAATTTAGATAAAGTCCTTGTCCTCATGGAGTTAATTATTTAATAGTGCTTTAATACACACACATAGTGTAGGTCAATATCTCTTGGGGATTCTGCTGACAACAGAAAACTGTGTGTGCTACACCAGGCACCTGACCAAGAATGAACATGCTTATTTTAAATAAAATAGGCTTTTAGGACAATATGGGGGAGGGAAGGGAATAATATTAATGGTTCTCTTAAAGGACTGATTTTGTGTTGATAATTTTTCCATATGCCCCTAGATATTTTTTTTAACATACTCATGATGTCTCTTTAAGAATGAAATAGTATTAGTTGTAAGAGAAGCCCAGACATTTGTGATCAATGTGACAAAATGAATTTTATCACATGATTAGGCCTCAGCAATTTTTTGTTAGTTCTTTGGGCATATTTTGTGATGGGGGAGTGGTTTTGTATAAAGCTATCTTCAAATACTTGCAGAGCTGTCATGTGGAAGGGGATGAACTTGTTATGTTTGGTCCTGGAGGATGGAACTGGGACCAATGAGTTGGAAGTTATATGGAGGTAAATTTTTGTGCTCAATAAAAGGCAAATAAAGTTGTCGAATACAAGAATAGCAGGCTGTCTTGGAGAATAGAGATGGATGGATGGATGGATGGATAGACAGATACATAGAAATATACACACTTCTATTATTTATTACATGCTTACTATGTGGAATAATGATTTTTTTTCTCTACTAGAGGTCTTCATACAGAGGCTGCGTGACCAACAAGAATTAACTTTATGGATAGCACTCATGCTTTGAGTAGGGGTTAGTCTGTTGATTCTAAGGTCCTTCTAATCTTAAGAATCTATGATCTAAAATGCCAATAATTGTTGACATTTGTATAGCATTTTTTAAGGGAACATCATTTTTATATATTAAAAGCCTGTGAAGTAGCTAAGTACAACTATTCCTGTCCTGATTTTATAGATGAAGAAACTGGACAGCAGCGAAATTAAATTACTTGCCTATTGTCATATAGGTAATGTTAGCAGTTGGATTTGAATTCACTTCTTCTTAACTTTAGATATGATATTCTCATTATCCACCACGCCATTATCACATTGGGAAAACACAATTTAAAATTAGACAAAACTGTATGCTAGCTAGACTCTAAAATGCAAAGTCTACATTGTGGTAGAAAGTTTGATACTAGAGCAGCTAGTTGATACAGAGATAGAGCACCAGCCCTGAAGTCAGGAGGACCTGAGTTCAAATCTGGTCTCAGACACTTAACACTTCCCAGCTGTGTGACCCTGGGCAAGTCACTTAACTCCAATTGCCTCAGAGGAAAAAAGAAAAGAAAATTTGATACCTTGGGTTCAAATCCAGGATCCATCACTTATTAGCTAGGTGACTTTAGTCAAGTCACATTACTTTTCATATGTATAACGAGAGGACAATAATACTTATACAAATAATCAAATAGGGATATTGTAAGGAAAGTACCTCTCAAATCTTGAAATTCTATAGAAATGAATTATTATTGTTATTGTTACACTTTCTCTTGATATGCTACCCAGAGATAAAAGGAGGAACATTTTATCAACATTATCTAAAACCTACTGTCTTTATATTAGTATCTATGTATCCCGGTGCAGTGATTCAGTTTTGAAGAAATGAGAATGTCATTTATACCTCACCAAGTTCTTTTGTGAGCTTAATAAAAATTCTATAGAACACAGGACATATGTCTATGAGATGCAAGTACCTAAATTTGTATCCTCCTTTTGGAAGGTGTTACGTAGAGTAGTTAGTCTGAACAATATGTGATACTGCAGTTGCTAAGGTAACTACATTTCTTTAGTGAACAACAGAGTAAGTAAGCATGTAAATAGACATTGGGGCTATGTAAATTGTAGTGAATCAGTTAGAGTTACCTTGACGATAAAGGAGCTGACATTTACTCTTTTTTGCTCAAAATATTCAAGTGGCTTTTGTTTTGATTATTGTATTGTTTTCCCTTTAATACTGATCTCAATATTTATAGATTATTGGCATGAGAACCAATGCAAGTTAATGGAAAACAGTGCCCTATATATGAAAAAACATGGCAAAAAATATCCAGTGAGCATTGTAAAGGAAAGTAGACAACAGTTAGACATGCATTTCAAAACAAAACAGCAGTAAAGATTTGGCCTGTCCATTTAGGAAAGACATTGGAATGAATTAGAACACTCACGTTGTCTCTCCGCTATATGCAAATATACATACACATATAACTACACTTACATCTATAATCAGGATGCTGAGAAACTGCTGCCAAAACTGCTAGTCAATTTGGTTAAGTCAAAAAATCTAGTCAGAAATATGGATATTTTGTCAATACAATCTCAATTAATGTCAATTTTTTGATTGAATTGACTAGTTACTTTGTCACCATACAGAAATATACATAAAGATGTATGCTTGTGTATATACATGTATTTGTATATGCATGAATATTTGATAGAGAAATTGAGGATATATTTGATAAGTTCACTAATTGTGTTAGAAATTGTGAAGTGATAGCTATTAGTATTTTTGATAAATATTTGCCAACATTTACTCACATCTCTACCCTCTGCAGATTTCCAACAGAATGACATTTTGGGAAGAAAATCAAAAAATATTTCATTATAAAATGTCTTCTGTAAACTGGATGTAACTGATCTTGACTAGGCATACAAAGTGTTAAAATTTTTAAAACCATCTGTTTACCACTGACTGGGTTTGCTAGGAGTGCAGAAAGTAACAAAACTCTTTAGAAGGCATGACTTCTACTCCTAATCCCCAATTACCTGGACCCCTTTTTCATTTTATCTTTGTGTTCCTACTTCCCCATGGGCTGCTAGTATAAGAATTTTGTTCTGAATTCCAAACTCCAATGAATTTTCAATTCTGTGATGAATATATCAGCAGTGAGCTGAAACTGCTTTAACAGTATGGTCCTTCTTCCTTTGGAAAAACAGTACTTAAAACCTTCAATCGGGAAGCCACACTTGGATATTATTTGTCTGTTTCCTTACAACCTCAGTCTCTTTGAAGGATTTACACACACACACACACACACACACACACACACACACACACACACACAAAGATATTAGTCTTTAATTGAAAACTAAAGAACATTTGAAGAAAGGGAGAAATGTTCAGGTAGTCAAGTTTCAAAAAATTTCGCCCATGATTACTATGCAACTCCTTTAGAAAATGGAGGTGGCTATCTTAAAAATTAATAAAGGCTACTGAAGGTAACAACAGAGTAGGATCCAGAAACTAGGATAATTCTGACACATTACCTCCATTTTAGAGTGTGGGAAAAAAGTTGTAAATTATGCAAGAAAATCAGATATGCGTTGGTACCAAGAAGGAGGATGTGTGATCAAAAGTTCATGTTGAAATCTTTTTTAGAAAAGAGACGATTTCTTAAAGGCAGGGATTGTATATCAATTATCTATCTTCCCTCAACCCTGAACATAGTAGATACTTGAACTAATACTAAATGAATTAATAAAATGGAATTCTTATTAGTACTTTATAGAAGCTAAAAAAAAAAAAAGAAAGAAAAAAAAGGAAAAAAGATTCTGGAATATAAGTTAAATACATTTAAAAATTTTCATTCTAGTTTTGCATCTTGTTAATATAGTTCATCTACTCCACTGGGCAGAGCCATAATTAACATTTAAAAACATAATTGGGAGGTCTACCCTCAAATCAAATTTTAAATCAAATTCGATGGTAGGAAGGAGAAGAGAGAAAAATCGTCTTGCATGCCCACGTAAACATAGAATCTTATAAGTGAAGCCCCTGAGTGATGGTAAAGGGATAGGTCTCATTTGGAAATGTCATCTGGAAAAGATAGGGGGACACCTAGTACCTTCCCATTGTAACCAATTATTCTAGCTAAGTTTTGCCTCTAAATGTCAGCATCCTGGGGAAAAACAATAAGTTCCTTATCCTAGTTACAGCTAATCCAATAAATGTTTTGCATCAAATTATTCAAAATTTGAGTAAGAGATCCTGGTGATTACTACTAGTTATTAGGTAGATTTCATTAAAATTTTGAGAAGTAAAAAAGGTATAGAAATTATTCACTAAGATGAACTGCAAATGTGGCCTTTATCCCTTAATGTCTGGACCCTCTGTAGGTTTGGTGAATATCAAAAGAAAGCAGAGAGTTCATAAAAGACAAAGTGACTTCTATTTTCCTGTATTTCTTCTGTAAAGTGATGTAGGTGACATAATGATTACTCTTTCTTGAACAGGGCCCTTACTATTCAATCGAGAGAGCAGCCAGTAGCAAGCATGCTATGGGAAGGAGCATATGGTGACTTCAGGCCTTCCAGTCTTCTGAAGGGGTCATGGCTGACAGGAGTCACCATTAAAAATGAATAGGGTTAGGGAGCCAGGAAAATGATAAAAGAGTAAAGGGGAGCAAGATAGGGTTTGGCTGAGGATTTTTTTCCTTCCATACCTTTGAATGAGCTTTACAGAAATTGACAGCTAATTCAGGATACATCACCAACTATATTATCTCTCCATCTCTATGACAGGTTTAGTGAGCAGGATGCAAATTAACGCTTAGGCTGGTTCTGTGGGTTCTTAGTGTCATGTGGAAACTTAGTGTGGCATCCCTGTCTGCTTGATCCACTAGGTGAGTTACGTAATGATGGAACACTTCTGGAAGGGGAACAGCAGGGTAGCAGAGAAATGGAAGGTAAAGGAGGTTAATTTATGGAAATTATCTAGGTCACATAACAAGTAGGACATGTCAAGCAGAGCTTTAGGAGAAGAGTGGTAATTTATTTAGAAGCTGATTTTCAATAGATAGCCAATGATGGTTATCAGGATTCATGTAACTGTTTTGATCTCTTCATCTTAAAGAGAACTACAGCATTCTGCATTGATAGGAGAATCAAGAGCACTGCTAGTTAACAATGAAACATCATATCATTTACTTGTGTACTGGCTCAAGTAATGACTCTCTCTGTCTTAAAATCAGTAATGAATATAATGGCCACAGAGAAAGAAAAATATGCTTGTGAATATTCTAGTCCATTTGGCTCAGTACCTGGGAGGTAATTAGGAATTTTGCACTCATAGTAGCCAACAACTACATGTAACAAATCCCATATGAAAAATGCATGGCCATAGAAGCAAGGACACAGTCTAGTCTCGATTGGCTTTTCATAATAGCAATGCTCCCTAGCAACCTCTAATTAAGAGGGCTTTGATAAACCAGCATGTTAGCTCTGTATGCTGGGGGACAGCTTGAACTGTGTTCAGTAATCTCTTCACCAAGGGTTTATGGTTCCTTTCCTCTGACATCAATCTGCTCAAAAATTCAAAACAACTTTTAAGGATCTGGGTAGAAAACCATATCAGTTTTTTTTTGTTTGTTTGTTTTGTTTTTTAAGATGCCTCTTTCAGTCTTTTTTTTTTTTCCTTGAGAGCTATGAGCTAGCAAAGAAAGGATGTGAGGGAATAAAAAGAAGGCATATTTGTACCACCAAGGAGTTAGAGCCAGGGAAAAATTCCTCAGTTGTGGAGACTTGCCACTGTTTCACAGGCCAGCAAGTATCCTTGTGTTGTCAGGGAGTTGGAGAGAGAAAGAGTAAACAGAGTCCCTGGCTGTGTCTCTATGACGCCAAACATCTGGATTAAAGGTGAAAATTCTAATCTACACAACACTCAAGCATCAGACATTTGAGCAATAAGATGGAATCAAAAAAGGGTTGAACTAGAACTCAAGAGGGCCAGGGTTTTAATCCATGACTGACTTGCTGCATGCATTCAGGCAGATCACTTAAATGTTTCTTGTCTCATTCTCCTCATCTGTAAAGTGGACATAATAATTCTAGTTTATCTATACTTTGTGATTATAACACAAAATTTACAGCACTTTTAAGTGATATGGCACTTTGTAAAATGTTGAACATCCTACAATAGTAAGATGGTATTGACTGTCTTCATGAGTAATTTTTTTTTTTGTTTTATAAAAATAGCATTACATAAGAGCTGCCTAGAAGCTAAAAAGGAAAGATTTAAAAGTCCAAGAAAATATTTTGTATTTGAGTACCATTTTGCTAAGCCTCTATAACTGTATTTAATTTTATCTTAAAGGAGAACAAATGTATGATCTTGGATAAAAAGAACAGTAGTAAAGAAAAGGCAGAACATAAAAGGACAACATGTATCCCTTAATGTACTTCTAAATGGATGCTATGTAATCTTCTATTATCTTTGGTCTTTTGTAATGAGAACCATATGGTTGTTCTCCCACTGTTCCCCATTTCTCTTTACTCTCTCCCATTCCTACTGTCATCCAGTTTTTGTTTAGGAGAGAATTAGAATAAGAAGAAATCCATGATATTGTGTGTTTGGCTAAACCCTTAACCACTGACATGCCCCATGGACTTTCATACATATTCTGATATAATTCTGAGTCTACCATCTTTGAAACCAGAATGGCAGAGTACAAATTCAACGGGATGGTATGATTTTCTAAATAAAAATCATAAGTCATCTTGAAATGGTCATGAAGCAGTTTCCTCTTAACATGGAAAGTCTTAGTCATTTAGTACCAAACCCGAAAGGATTAACAGCTTTGTGACATTTATTCCCTAGCTCCAAATAAAGAATCAGTCTCAGGGAGGAGTCTCTCATTAGGTTTTATACTATGTTAGAACACAAGATCCTTTAAGTTGGTAAGAAATTACTGTTCTCTAAACCTTCTCTTGCATGTTCCTCTCTGTCCCACATCCCTTCTTCTCTGGTCATTTTCACCCTTCGAATCCCCATTGAATTCATGGAGAATGTAAGCTCCCAGACAGTAAGAACTCTTTGCTACTTTGTCTTTTTGTTTGCAGGGCCTAAATCAGTCTCTCATATGCAGTTAGCTCAGTAGATTGTATTGGATGGTCAGTACTATCAATGATATGGCTCTTAGTGTTTTCTCATTTATTAAATTTCATGGATAGTTAAAAGTTAGAAAAGATCTTAGAAATTAACAACTTCATTTTATAGATGAAGAAACAAATCTCGAACCTAAGTATCTTATCCAAGGTTCACAATTCTGGCCAGAACAATTCTGGCCTTTGAGGGAATCATCAGAGAAGGTGCTTGCAAATTAATTTTCAAGAACAATTTTATTCAAGATGGGGAAAAGACCTTAGACTCTGTGTGACCATGCCCGGTCTAAGAAGTCATGTTAGACATGTTGGGAGAAAACAAAGCCCACAAAACTGGGACCAGAAGAAGCATCTGCAGGGGAAGAGAGGAATACAGAGCGGGGGGGGGGGGGGGGGGGGGGGGGGGGAGGAGTTCACCTTAAATCTGGTCACTGGAGGACTGTGAATTGCTCTTTACTCTCTTGCTAATTAGGTGCTAAGTAATTTCAGTTGTTTCTATCTATTCAAAGAGCACAAGTACTACTAGTACCCCAAGATGGCACAATGATACCCTGGGCCTGGAGTCAGGAATACTTAAATTCAAATGTGACCTGCAGACACTTGCTAGCTGTGTGATCCTGGGCAAGTCACTTAAGCCCAATTACCTTGCAAAACAAAACCAAAACGAAAAACAAATGAATTAAAAACAAAACAAAACAAAACATAACAAAACCCTCCCACCTCCCATCATTGTTGTGAAGATCAAATGAAAAAATATTTGTAAAAGGCTTAAGCACAGTATCAGATACCTAGTGCTAGATAAATGCTATTATTATTCTGTTACTGTTATTTTATTAAAATTGTTGTTCTTGTTGCTATTAAACTCTAAATGTTAGTAAATCCCCAAATCCCAGTTTCCCCAGTCCTAGTTAGGTGAAAGTCACAGAGCTAGTTGACAACAGAATTGGCTTTCAAACCCATCTTTCCTGACATCTAGTTCACTGCTCTTTCCAACACACCATATAAAACAACTCAATTCAGTATATATTTAGTCTAATATATTTAGTCTCTGTGTTATTACTAAGGATAACGACAAAAGTGAAGAGATCCTTACCTTAAAGAATTTATATATTACTGGGGGACATCTTAGAGATAAGTGAATATAAAATATATACAAAGTAAATGGGGAAGGGAGAGATCAGAAATGCTGACAACTAGGGAACAGGAAAGGTCTTGTATGAAAAGTGGCTTGTGAGCTGAGATTTAAGGGGAAGAGGTGAAGATGAGGAGAAAAAGCCTTCCTGGCATGGAGGAACAATGTGCCAGCTGTTCAGAGGTTGGAGATGGAAACTTGACAGCAGAGGGGCCAGTTTTCTTGGAAGGTAGAATGAGGGAGAGGAATGTGAAGTTGGTCTGGAAAGATGGATTGTGAAAGGGCTTTCAATGCCCAATGGAATTTACATTTTATGCTAGAGGCAATAAACCAAACCTACTTAAGCAAGGGAGTGACAAGGCTAGACCAGTGCTTCTGGAAGCCAAGGGAGAGACAGGAGACTGGGAGGTCAAAAAGGAGGCTACACCCTAGTTCAGGTGAGAGATGAGGATGGATCAGCTGAGTGCAGAGAAAAAAATGAATGGGAGAGATCCTGAAGAAAACTATGAAATGCTTTCCAAATCTACCAATGACCCATGCTGTTTCATCTGTGTTAGTTTTCTCTTTAGTTGTAAAAGCAGTATAATAATGAAAGAAAAATTGGTCTTAGAGCCAAATGCTCTGAGTTCAAATTCCACCTTAAATATTTCTAGACTCTATGCCTGAGGTTGTGGGAAGGAGCAGGGAATGAATATTTATTAAATGTCAACCAACAAGTACTATAATTTACTAGTAAGCCCTTTGCTAAGTGTGAGGGCTGAAGTCAGGAGGACTCATCTTCCTAAATTCAAAAGAGGCCTCAGATTCTTATTGGCTGTGTGATCCTGGGCAAGTCACTTAACCCCATTTGCCTCAGTTTCCTCATCTGTGACATGAGCTGAAGAAGGAAATGGCAAGCCACTCTAGATCTTTGCCAAGAAAACCCCAAATGAGATCATAAAGATTTGTTGTACATGACTGAAAAATGACTGAATAAACATTTTTTAACAAATATTTTAACAAATATCATTTGACCCTCAAAACAATCCTGTGAGGTATGTGCTTTTATTATACCTATTTTACAGCTGAAAAAATTGAGGCAGACAGCGACTAAGTGATTTGTCAAGCTCACATAGTTAGTGAACTTAGAGCTTCCTGATTCCTGGACCAACATTCTCTTTACTATAACCACTTAGTTGCTTTAGTTTCTTAGATGTTATAGTTCCTCATCTATATAATATAATATAATATTTGACCTATCAATCTCACAAAGTTATCATTAGGCAAATTTATATGAAAATCTTTTTAAAAACTATATAAATATAAACTGTTATTATTAACAGTGCTATAAACTCCGTAAGGGACCATGGCTGACATATGGTAGTATCTTGCTCAGAGCTCAGAATAATTCTTATATATAGTACTGATGATCAGTACAGACTTATTAAATTGAATAAAAGGGTATTGGTATATATTTAATTTAATTTTAATTTCATTTTGAAATATTTTGCCCACTCTGTAGCCTCAGTATGTGTGTACATATATATATATTCACACACATATATACTTTTCTAGAATTTATTAAAAGAAAACTCTTCAAACATTACAAATCTTCAGAAATATAAGTTCATAAACATTAGCTATGTGAGGAAAATTGGAAAGACATGAGGAAAATTTGTCAAGCTGAAAATACTCAGAAAGTATTTATTGTTTAACCACTCTAATAGTTGCTGGACAAGGAGAAATACTTAGAACAGGCCTCTATACTCTTGGAATTAGCATTTTCATTCATTCAGGCTCAGTTATAAAACTAAACCAATTTGATCAATTATTGAATTTGAGGTAAGATCTAGAGACAATGAGTTTTTTTTTTTCCTCTTTTCAAAAATTATCAAAAAGGGCTTTTGAACACAGAATGTTTGAACAGAAGTGACATTAGCAGCCATCTAGTATAATTCACTCAGCAAATGAGTAAACTGAGATAAATAAAACTAAAGGGTTTGCCCAAGTCTCAAAGCAAGATCATAACAGAAAGCTGGGATTAAGATTCTCAACTCCAAGTCCAAAATTCTTTTCTACTGTACTAGAATGCCCATGGCTAGACTCGAGATAGATGAGATAAGTGATGGGTGGGGAGATTATGACAGATAAAACAAATGGTCAAATAGATCAACTACTCTTCCTAATCCTCAGTTTCCTCAAGTGTAAAATAAAGAGTTTAGATTAAAAGATCTCCAGTTCTATTTTATCAGTTCTACTATCCTATGATATACTTAAGATAACCTCCCATTCTTTTTTGAGGCGAGGATGGTTAATTTTTATTTTCTCTTATTAGGTAGCATGAAACAGGATGACATATTAGTTTAACTTTCGTTCTTTTTTCATTGCAATTTTCATTTCAGAAAAAAAAAATCCTTTTCATATTAATGGTCTGTATCATTTGTAGCAAAAATATCTTTCTTCCTTTGTAAAAATAATAACAATAATAATGACGGTAATAAAAATCTGCAGACTTTCTTATCCACACCAAAATCTATCAAAGGATAGATGAGGAAAATAGACATTTTAGATGTCATGTTTTAGCCTCAGAAAATTATCTTTTTAAATTCTATAAGAAACATACAGTTCATGCATATAGTTCAAAATCAATTAATTTAAAGTAATAATTTGTATAAACATCCTTACAAAAATTTTAAAGGGTATTAAACACCCTGTTTTATAAACATAACACTTAATTTAGAAAAAAAAACATTTAGAAGGTAATGCATTTAGGATAAGTGCACAACACATGAAAATAATAAATGAAATTTTCCCAGTTTAGAAAATGAATGTAATTAATTAACATTTAAATTACATTTTTAATTGCAATCATGCCCTCCCAGGGGACTCATAAGGGACCATAATTGCAATTAAAAGCATGTGGATTAGATAATAAAACAATGCACACTGTCTGAAATGTGCGATTTAAAATGGAAAGCAGACATTGTTATCGGCACATCTAACTTAATTGTAGCCATAAAGCAAATGTGCTGTACAAAATAAAATTCACATACGGGAACATTTAATTCTTGAATCTCTTAAAGGGGACACGCTTGAGAGCACATTTTATGACAGGTTCTGTTTGAAACAGCCCTTTAAGGCTTTAGAATTCAGGGTTGGGGCTTTAATGTTTTCACATTAATAAAAGCAGAGCTGAATGTCCCTATTAAAATACACGGATACATTTAAGTAAGAGATGAAGCCCAATGTCTAAATTTAAGTGGTAGAACATAATTATATCAGGCGGATTCTTTATCTTGCTTGTATTTTGAAACAGATTTTATTGCCCTCTGAACTTCTTTAAAAAAAAAGAAAAAGAAAGAAAATTTGGATCTTTGGTGAAGGTGATGGGCTTGGGGTGGGCGTAAGGGGGGTGTTGCATATGGACAGAGGATAGCCAAAGAGACACATGTGTTCACCAACCAGCAGCATGTATGTTAGTGCTCAGGGCCCAGGCCAAGGCAGGGATGGGACTGGACTCCAATCAGAAATTTGCCATTCCCCTGTGGCTGGTGCTGCACCACCAATTTTTGATAAATATCAAGGGTTTCAGCCTTTAGTGCCATTAATCCCTCATTTTTCACCAACTCCCACTTTATCACAATATAAAAAGAAGAAATGGTACATGTCAGACGATGAGAAGATCTGCAAACTTCCGAAGATGGAAAGAAGATTAAGTGTTCCTCTCTGCTACTGCTGGCTGGCTGGTAAAATGACTAATTCTACTGGACTGGCAACCTTTAAAATGATACCCCAATAATAATCAGGGCTCCTCCTTGGGTTCCATATGTTAGGGGGTGGGAAACATTAACTGTGCAAAAAATCGACAACATACAGTCAATAACCTTTCAGGAATTATATTATGGTAGGTAGATGCTGCTCTTCAAAAGAGATGTCGATTTCTCATGAGCTTCCTTGTGAATTTGCATATTTCCTGGATGGTATTATGAAATTAAAGTGAACATAAATCTATTCTTATGGGCATTCACAAGGTAGTGTTGGGGGTGGGCAGCGGAAGGCAGTAGGAACAACAAGAAATTATAAAAAATAAAACACACTGTGATGGAATATAAGAGAATTTCTTCCCATTCAAGCAGCATGGCACTGGCTTTAGGGTCAGAAAGCCTGGTCTGGCTCTGCCAGCATCTATATGAACTCAGACAAGCTTTCCCCCTTCTGAAGTGTCTCAGTTTCTTCCTTTTTAAAACGAGGAGGTTGGACTAGATGGACTTCTAAGTCCCTTCTAACCTTAAATCTATGCTCCTTTGAGCTTATGAATAAACTCTTGGCTATGTGGGGAACTCCAAAATTAAAATTCCTGATTCATTCCATAATTTCTGTGAGAAAGGGATGAAAACTAAATTAAAGTTCTTTTGCGCTCCTAAATTTATTTTCATACCTCTATATGCTTGTAAATATTCATCTGTGTATAGTATATATATATGTACATGGAGGCAACTAAGTGGCTCAGAGGATAGAGAGCTGAATCTGGAGTCAGTTCAAATTTGGCCTCTGACATTGGATATGTTGGGCAAGCCATTTAGTCTCTGTTTGCCTTAATCTACTGGAAAAGGAAATGACAAAGCACTCCCATATCTGTCAACAAAGACAGCTTTGGTGTTCTTTGTTTCACTGGGCAACTAGTTTTCCCTCTGAGCCTCGGTTTCTCCATCTGAAAAATGTGAGGTTTGGAATGGATGAACTCTAAGGTTCTTTCCCCTTCTGACATTCTCTTCCTCCCCTTCCTCTAATTATCCATAATCAGTCTTTTGCAAGTCTGGGTTTGTTTTTTGTTTTTTTTTTTGTTGTTGTTGTTGCAGACACATCCCAAGTATCTCCTAAGAATTAAAAGGTACTATGTTAACTTTTTTTTTTTTTTGGATTTAGAAACTATAGAAGCATTAAAACTTGAATAATATATATGTATATATATCTGTATATATCCACATATATATGCATATATACATATTTAATTTCTCAAAAACAATACACCATAAGTTGGCCACAGAGGGTCTACCCAGCACTACAGAGAATTTCATTGCTTCCTTCATTCTAGACATCACATAGATGCTGATGGAGCATCCTGGCTATATTCTTGTCGTGTCTTGACATTACCATGACAATACCATGATGTTACCAATTGTGTACAATTACCATGACATGAACAAATCCATCTTCTCTTTCTAAAATGCAATACCTGATACCATCTTATAGTCTTGTTTTTCTTTGGGGTTTCATATCAAGAGTAAAATGCCTTTTCTCAATTAACCAGGATGTGTCACTAACTTCCCTACTCCATTGACCAAATGAGTTCTTTCGGGGTGGAGATGTGGGCAGGTTCTTGCTATTGGCTTGAGCACATACCAAAATACAAGCACCTGCTCTATTCCAAAGGCTCCAAGCAAAATGATTCTGGTTAAAAGAGCCAGGCTGCTGACCCAGGCTGAAGTGATCACTTTGTCCATGTTCCTGTGCAGACAAACCAGAATGATCAATGTGATGGAAAGCTATTGTCAGAACAGTCCTGGAAATCATTCTTCACTTGTGCATATAGACCAACATTCACTTGCGAATTCACCTTCACCTTCATCTAGTTTTATAGTATAGTGGCCCAGAACCCAGTGGAATTCACTCACCACTATATGAGAGCAACTTTTATTTGTTATTTCATATTTTCACACATTGCCAATTCTTAAGATGCAGAAAATAAGCCTACAGTTGTCTGTTGTATCTCCTCACGACCCTGGTCTTTTTCAAGTTATAACACTGTACTGTGTACAAATATTTATTCTCAGAATGTGACTTTTGTTCCCCTAATACATACATACTCTCTTCCAACTTGGTATATATTTATTTCTATATTAAACTAAAATAAAATAAATGTTGCTTGGGAAATTGTTCGAGGACTTCACAATACCCCTGGAGATAATAGATACAACGATAATAGTGAGCATTTATATGGCTATTTAAGCTTTTCAAAGTTTTTTTTTTTTTTTACAAACATTGTCTCATTTTTATCATCACAACAACATTGGGAGGTAGCTGCTGTTATTACCCCCATTTTACAGATGAGGAAAGTGAGGCAAATACAGGGTAAATGACTTGCCCAGAGTCACACATCTTTTCCTGATAGCAGATCCAGAGTTCTATCCCCTGACCACCTAACTTGCCTCAGATAGCTAACAATGCTTAGGGGTGATACAAAACCTGTTTTGTTATTTATACAATAAATTTATGTAATATAACTTATTGAAAAGCAAGGAAGTGTGGGCATGTAGAAAACAAGAGTTGGATAAGGTTTTAAAAATAGCTTGAGAATAGTCCTGTCTTTCACTACATAGCTGAATGAGATTTGGCAACTAATTTCCCCTCTGAGCCTTGTTTTCTCCATCTGAACAAAGTAGGTTTGGAATGGATGAACTGTAAGGTCCTTTCTCCTCTCCCCTTCCTATGACTATCCATAACCAGTCCTTTGCAAGTCTGGGCTTTCTTTGTTACAGACACATGTTAAGTATCTCCTAAGAATTAAAAGGTGCTATGTTCACTTTTTTGGGAGGGGATTTAGAAACTATAGAAGCATTAAACAAGCAAACATCTGCAGCCAGAATGTTTCCTACTTCTACAGACCAAAATGAAGGATTCCCAACTAGTGTGGAGTCCAGTTGTGGAAAAAGCATATGTGGATGTGGATGTGCATGCTCACGTATGTGCATCTGCCCAGGTATGTGCACCTGAACCCAAGGGTGCACGTTAATGCTATTCAGGGATGGTATTAATGACTCCCTAATTAAGTTTCAAATTGAACTATCAGGCAAGTTGACTTCTACACTATTTCACTGGCCCAGTGAAATGAATTTGAGACACAAAGCACTTCTTAACTAGGCAGCCTTAACTCTTGCTGAACCCATTAGTTGCCCAATTGGGCAAAACATTGTTTTAATTGCATGCCAGAAGCTTTGTTCTCCTGCCCCAGGCAAACAGTTAACCACATTAGGACACCACTGACATATTAAAAGTTGGTAGGTAATGAAGAATACAATAATGCCTGGACTTATTGCATAAAATGGATTTGGAAAGAATTTAATTAATGATTAGTAATCATGGTAATAGTTCATATTTAAGACTTTATAGTTCACAAATGGCTTTCCTTATAATAGTCCTCTAAAGGGAAAAAAAAAAAACAAGGAAGTACAATTATCCCCATTTTACAGATGAGAAATTGAGGCTCAGAAGTTACATGACTTTTCCAGTTCAAATGTCTTCTAAGTTTTGTTAGTTTCTAAGCTACCTAGAACTATCCTTCTTTCCCTGAAGCATATAATAGTAGTAACAATAATAATGATAATAATGGGAAAAATGACTTAAACCCTTCCCCTTCCTCCTTCCACTCAAGTGTAAAGGATGCATATATGTTGCTCTATGACTTAAGGACAAAATAACATGATATACTTGAGCCAATGTGTACCCTTTTCAAATCCAAACCAGCTTTCTACACACATGCAATTTCATGTTTCTGCTACTGAGAAGCCTATGTAGTGAGTTCTCCACAGGGGGCATTTTAGTACCATGCAGGTATTAGAAAATGTAGCCATCTTACAATCAGCATGAAAATAATGAGATAAATAGTCTGGAAGTCTGTTTAGGAACCACACCATCAAGCCACTACAAGTACAGTGTTTACTCTGTCGAGGAGGTTTCTAAGAACAGAAATCCGAGGCCAAGGGACAATGGGGGAAGGAAAAGGGGAAATGAAGGCATCTGTGACACAAAACTGATGTCCTTATCCTCAGAACATAAATAGTTACAAGAATAATAAACTTGAAGTCCCCCAAGATAAAACTTTACCAACACATCCTGACACAAGACTGCATTGGGTCCTAAGACAAAACACAATGTCACAGGAGCTCAGTTTTCACATGAATTAAATGAAGTTAACATTGCTTACTTCATCAGGGCTGTGGTTAGAAAAGGGGCTTTGTAAACCATAACTCTTTCCCTCACTTTCTGAGCTGTTATTATTTTCATTAGACATTTTAGTAATTGAAGAAGGACAGAAATGCTGATTAGTTACTCCAAGAGTTGCATGGGCAGGAGTTTTCAAGCTCATCCCTGGCTCCATTTATTACAGAGAGAAATTCTGCTCTGTGCTTCTGGGCGAGTCACTCCCTGTCTCTGGGCCTCTTTAACTTCCCCTAGATAGTGAGAGGCCCTAGCTAGATGATCCCCAAGGTCTTTTCCAGCTCTAACGTTCTGTGCAGGGGTGTTCATTTTTGACAACCAAAGTTAGGTTAATACTTCCAGATCTGATCTTGAAATTGCATGGCAATGTCATGGACTCTGACGAGCTCAGTGTTTGTTTGGCTGTTAGATCTAAGTGATAATTTTTCTTAATTAAGTGGTATGTCTTGGATCTCTCTCCACATAGAAAACATAGAAAACTGTATTCTCACCTCTTCCTCTTTTTATATAGGAAGGCCATTGTGGAGGATGAACAGAGTATGCTCTTAAAAACTCACTCAACACCTTGTTTTGTAATTCTATGATGCACTTGTCATGTAGTTATACAATATTGAGCTTTCTGTTGGTTTTTTATTCCCTTACTAATCTGCAAATTCCATGACAGCAAAGGACCAGGATGTATTTAAACTTTGTACTTGCCCAGTACAGATCTCTGCAGAGAATAGCATCCTAATAACTATGCACTGATACAATTTTCTAACACATTAGTTGGGAAAGGAATTCAGGCCAGGCAGGAAGGCATGGTGGAATCATGGAGGAAATAGGAAGAGAGATAATCAGGATTTTGAGGTTGGAAGAGATCCTATAAAGGTTATCAGGTGTCCAGGCTTAAGACAGTAATTATCTCCACATTTCTTCACCCATCTGACTTCTGACTGACCATCTCCAGAAATGAGAGCATATTCTAACTTTGGAAACCTCCCCTCCCCACAAACAAAACAGAAATCTTTTGCCCAAAAGGTTTTATTTGCCAAATAGCCATATTAGAATAATTTTTAAGTAAGGAAGTATTTTTAGCTTTAAAACCAGCTCTCAGGAGCTAGCAGGTAAAACATACCCATCACATTTCAATTTAAATGATCAAATATTTATTAAGGCCAGTTGTCTGCTGAATCCTATAACTGGTGCTGGGAAATAAAGGATTTAAATGAAAAGAAGATCCCTGCCCTCATAGACCTTTCAGCCTAATAGGGGATAGAACATACATACAAACAATTAAATATAAGATAATATGTCATAATAAAGTTGTAAGCAAAGTGCTGAAAGATACAAAAGAAGGGAGATAATTATCAGCTGCAGAGATTAGAGAAGACTTTCTGGGGGGGGGCATATAGCATTCAAGTTGGGCTTTTATAGAACAAAGAGTTTTTTGATAGACATAAGGGAAACATTCCCCAGAAACCCATTTTCAGGCTACTCCTCTCCAAGCTTCTTTCCTTATATCACATTCTTAGGGTAGCTTGTATTTTAAAGGCCTACAATACAAGGCAATTGAGACCAACAGTCATGTAGGTTTATCCTAGGCTAATTAAGGACTCATCGTATTTAACCTTTAGGTAATTCTTGAACTACTCAAGCCCCAACTGAGTGGCCTGAAGTGGGTGATATCATCTCTCTACAATCTTTAAAACTGAAGAACAGCTACCTTCCATATTTTTTTAAAGGAAGGAAAGCATTCCAAAGTGTAACAGAACAAACAAGCCCTCCTTTGATCCTTTAGCCAAGGGACATTATTATTTCTGAGGAATAGGCTATTTTGACCCCAAGAGGTTGCCTACTGAGAGTGGTTTTTGCTTTGTCTCCCTATTTTCCTCTCCTCCACCCCCGCCCTTCATGACTGATTCATGACCCCCATCAGTCATTCATGACTGATAAAGATCATTTTCTGTAACTGCTAAACTATGTGTTCATGTAGTCTTGGACAGAGAAGTGGTAAATATTTCCTTCCAAATGGTTCTTGGGAAACTTTTAAGAAACAAAAACCTCAATAATAAAGTTGATGTGGAAGAGAGGGGGTACATTCAGGGATATCCTAGGAAATGTTAAAAAAAAAAAAAAGTGAGTATGAATCCCCATACTGTCAGACAAAGTAGAGCAAAAAGACATTCCTGGAAAAGCAAAGTCCTCTCCTATTCCTAGAGCCATAGGGCCTGAAGTTTCCTCCTACAACACGCTACCCTGGCACACCCAGCAGCACACGTATGTCAGTAAATAGAACAGCTAGGAAGAGAATTCAGGGGTCTTAAGTCTCAACCTCATTGTTATAGGATGTCAGGATGTGGAGAGGACCTTAGAGATGATCTAGTCTAATCGACTCATATTACAAAAGTGGGAAATTATATGATTTGCCCATTTTTACAAAGGAAGCAAGTAGCAGAAATGGAAGTCAAAGACCATGGCTTTAGACAGCATTTCCTTCTCTAGTGTTCCTTTCCTGATTTCCCTCTTCTCTCTGCCCACCTGGTTTGCCTCACTCACAAACTATATTGTATTTAACTACTTTGGATTCATCTGTATTCCCTCTCCCGTTCTTCCCCTCCTACTCTCTGTCTTTATCTCTCTCTTTTTTCTCTTCTCTCCCCCCCACATACTCTGTTTTCTCTCTTACATTCTCTTTCCCTTTTTCCCTCCTTCTCTCCTTCCCCATCTACACACACACACACACACACACACACACACACACACACACACACACACACACACACACACACACAGAGTTTTCTTCCCCATTAGACTGTAAGCCCCCTGAGAGTAGGGATTGTTTCTTTCATTACATTTCAGTTTCTGATGTTTAGTACAGTGCCTGTTATATAGCTGTATTTAATAAATGTTTGTTCATTGATTGCTTGATTATAAAGCATTATGATAATAAGGTTGTTTGTTATAACATTGTTCATAAGTATTATCTACCCTTGATTTAACATGCAATGTGAACAATGCAAGGAGCTTTATTTTATACTGCCTCTTTAAGAGCTGAGTTGGGGGGTTGGTACAGGGAGAGAAAAAGAAAGGGGGCCCTGGAAGGTTTAGAACGATGAATCAATAAGTAGTTCTATCTAACTGAAAAAAGTAATTCTTTTCAAACCCACTGGAGACATTGTTAAAAGGTGGAATCCTTAAACACAATCACAGTGTTTTACACCCACAAGTATCTGAGCTCACAGAAATTGCTCCTGGAATTACCTAATTCGAAGCACAAATTAGAAAATTACCTTTCTCTCTCATGCTATGGGAGGGCTGCCTTCCAAATGCACAGAAATTAAGTACGGGCAAATTTTTGTACCAGTCCAAAAGCAAATACCCCTGTATGGTATTTTAAGGTAATGGGCTTGGGAAATTGCAAAATATAAAGAAATTAAACTCGTGTGTAACTATAGGAGTTACAGGTAATTATTCAGGCTTTGACTTCACTGATGGTCTAGAAAGGTTGGCTCCTGGGAGCTAAGGACTAAGGAAGATTTTCTCACCTATTTACATAACTTCTAATAAACAGGGACTTGACCTTCCCTGCAAGGTGATGGTTATCCCTGGAGGTAAGAAGGTAACTACAGATTCTCTATCTCTCTGTCTCTCTTTGTTTTTGTTTGTCTCTGTCTCTGTCTCTGACTCTGTCTTTCTGTTACTCTTTCTTCTCAGTAAATGTTATCCTATAATCTTTAACCACCCTCTGAGTATAACCTATAAACCAATGATTCAGTTAAGTATTCAAAACCATTACATTCATTCTTCCAATTTATGAAGTCCAGTGAATGTAGTATTTTGCTTGTTGTTTTGTTTGTTTGTTTTTTGTTTAGGCAGTTGGGGTTAAGTGACTTGCCCAGGCTCACACAGCTAGGATGTGTTAAGTGTCTGAGCCAAATTTGAACTCAGCTCCTCCTGACTTCAGGACTAGTGCTCCAGCCACTGTACCCAGTAGTACTTTCCCTAAGCGCTTCAATACCACACAGATCTCTTCTTTCTCTGCACTCTCATAACATGTAATATAGGGATTCTTTTTATCTTTTTGTATGTTGTGGAACCTAATGGCAGTCTGGTGAAGTCTATGAATCCCTTCTCAGAATCCCATTCTTAAAGAATTGAAGGTAATACTCAATTTCAGTCAAGATAAAGAAGCAATTTTTTCCCCATTCAAATTCACAGAATAACCTCCTTGGGATAGTGCAGATCCCAGGCAAGAACTTCTGATATTAAGAATATATTATATGAGGGCAGCTAGGTGGCGCAGTGGATAGAGCACCAGCCCTGAAGTCAGGAGGGCCTGAGTTCAAATGTGGTCTCAGACACTTAATACTTCTAGCTGTGTGACCCTGGGCAAGTCACTTAATCTCAAATGCCTCAGCAAGAAAAAACATTTTAAAAAGAATATATTATATGGTCTACCACTTAATTATGGTACTGTACCAATGTTCTTGTTGTGAATAATATGGTACAGTGGGAAAAATACAGTATTTGGGGTTAGAAGACATGTGTTTGAAGACTAGCTCTATTGTATATTACTTATATGACTTCGAATATATCTCTTCTTTGATTTGACTGGCTGGATTTGTCCAGAGGAAGGCAATGAGAATGGTAAAAGGCCTTGGGCCCATGTCATGTAAAGATCAGTTATATCCCCATAAGGATTGGGGATGGTTTGTTTGGAGAAAAGAGCTCTTAAGGGGTGTCATAATAGTGGTCATTAAGAATTCGAAGGGCTAGAAAAGAAATAAATAAAAAAATTAATAAGAATTTGAAGGGCTCTCTAATAGAACAGGAATTAGATTGTCTCTCTTTGGCTCCAGAGAATATATCCAGAAGCAATGGGTGAAAGTTATAGGAAAACTAAATTTAAGCTAGATAGTAAAGCAACAACAATAACAACAACTTCTTAACAATTTTGTGTGTCTAAAAATGAAATGGGTTGTCTCATTAGGGAGTGGATTCCCTATCAATAGAATTCTTGAGAAGAGATTAGATGACGTCTCTGATATGTTATGATGGGGATGATCCTTTTGGTGGTGCAGGCAGGATTAGGTAGTTACTGAGGTCTGTTCCAAACTCTTATGAGCCTAACACATGCTAGTCTTGCCATTTTAGCAAACCTGTGAGTTCTCTAAGGGCATTGGTCCTACCTATCTTTTAATTTCAGAATTTCCCATTATTTAACAAGGCTTAGACTCTGAAAAGAACAGAGACAATTCCCTCATGTTATAAAGGACAGCGCTGAGGCCCAGAAAAATTAAGTGACTTGTCTGTGTCCATATAGCTAGTAAAATATCCAGGATTTGAACAGAAGTCCATGTTTATGATTCCAAATCCAGTGCCCTTCCCATACACCATGCTACTTTAGTAGTGCTGACATTTCCTCCAGTCAAATTGTTCTCTTCTGTTAATCTCCCTTTTGTCTTTCACATACCAGCTCAAATGCTACTTAGTCAATAAAGAATATGTTTATTTGATCCTATGAGTTGCATGGATCCCAGATCCAATGGATTATCTCTCATTTGCTTCAAAATGCTTTATATTCATTTTGTAAACTTACAATATTCTAAAATGTACAGTATTCATTTGTGTTTGAGACCAATCATCCTTAATTACTACTGTGAAATTCTTAAAGGAAAAGAGTAAGTATTATCTTTATATTCCTCTGTCCCTTGCATCATACATAGTATATAGTAGGGGTTTAATAAATGATTTTTAACTAATTTAATCAGGAAAGATACTAGAAATGAATTCAACTTCCCTCCCATTTGTCATCAAACAGACCAAAATCCAAAGAGTTTGAATGGTTTGCTCGAGGCTACAAAATTAATAAATCGAAGCATTGGGATTTAAACCTATGGCCTGTGACATCAAAACCAAGACTCTTTTTTCCCCCTCAATGGTATTTTATTTTTTCAAATGCATATAAAGATAGTTGTCAACATTCATTTTTGTAAGACTTTTGTTCCAAATTTTTCTTCCTTCCTCCCTTACCTACCCCTGCCCAATTCAGAAAGCAATCTAATATAGGTTAAATATATGCAATCTTTTTAAACATATTTTAACATTTTTCATGTTGTTAAAAAAAAAAAAAACAAAAAAGAAAAAAACAATAAGAAAGAAAAAAGCAAACAAAAAAAGATGAAAATACTATGCTTTGATCCACATTTAGTCTCCATATAATTCTCTCTGGATGCAGATGGCATTTTCCATCCTAAATTTATTGAAATTGTCCAAGACTCCTTTTATTAAGCAAAACTGGACTATAGTATCCTTAGCAAAAGAGGAAAAAAAAAAACAAAATAAAAAACAAAACTTCAAAATGTGAAGTTGATGGCTCTTGCTATCCAGAGCTTCTCCTGAGATTTCTGTACTAGCTTCATGTGGACAGCTTCCCTTTTCTATCAAAGGACCCACAAGCAATGTGTAGGCAATGCTTTTGAGTGGTAAATACTCAAGTCCTAACAAGGGGACAGGTGTATTCTGCTGAAAATGATAGGGACAGTTTGTGACAGAGCATGGAAAGAAATGTCACTAGGACCCTACACGAGACTGGAGACCTGATTTCATATTCTGCTGTCTTCACTTTGTTACTGAAAACAGTAATATCTATCTTGTACAAGGGACATGACAGTTAAACCACTGTTGACCCCATCTGGTACATCCTGGGGAATGGCACTGCCTGGGGTCCAGCAGTTCTCAAGTGAAATGCCAGATGACTCTGTTGGTGATCAAGGCTCTTTAGAAGCAAGGTCACAGTATAGCTAGATAAGATCTATTTCACAATGAAGCTCAAGATCAATTGCATTATCCAAACACCAAAGTTTTTATTTCTGGGGGAATTGGCAACATAAAAAAATAGACTATAAAATTTGGAGTAAATATATTTCAGTCCCAATTCTGACTCCTATACTTATAATCTATTAAGTAAGGACAAGTAACTTAAATTTTCTCATCCTCAGTTTCCTCTTCTATAAAAGAGAGAAGATTGGATTGAATGATCTTTGAAGTACCTTCCAGCTCTAAATCTTATGACCTATGAATAATAAGTTGACCTGACACTTTTATACCTTATTTCCATCCATACAGAATAGCATTTTGAGCTACACTCAGACTACTTCATTAGAAATTTCCCATTTTTATACCTATAATTTTTATTAAAAACCCTCCAAAAATAATTAGAAATGTGAGATCACCAAGTTTAATGAAATATGAAAGACTACTCCTCCTGAACCCAATTCTTTTATTTAGGAGAAAATGAAAGTAAAATCTAACATTTATGAAGCATGTGAGATTTACCCACATCAATTTACAATTTGTAACACTGAGATGGTTGTTATATTCTCAACCCCATTCTGTAAATGAATAGATTGAGTCTCAGAAGTGCTGAATGACTTCTCTTTTGCCACTGCTGATAAATGAAGAGCTTAAATTTGAATCCAGGTTTCCTGACCTCTGGCACAGTGTGCTTTTCATTGCATGAGTGTGGGAAAATCTCTACTATTTAAAATCACAAGGAAATAAAACACTTTGGAAAGCTTTTTAGATAACTAAAAGGTTATTACTTTTAAGCACTAATTTAAATAAAATAATCATTTTAGATAGACATTTTGCCTACATACATATTTGTCTTTTAAAATAGAGGTTCCTGAATATTGCTTAAATTTTCCATGATGACTCAGAGTCAAAAGAGTAAGCAGTTATCTGCCCATACGGTAATATAGAAATGCCCCCAGGATCTATCTAGGTTTGTGGAACTGTGGTTGTTAGGCTAAACGTGGCAAGACTTTTGGGCTACATGCCATCTGTGTTTGTATTTCTATAGTTTTTCTCTTTTTTTCCTTTGCTATTAAGTTACAGTCTACCACTTTTAATTGCTGCTAGCATTTCAACTTAAAGTGGCCCCTCTCCCACTATTTCTAGTTTTCTGCTTGTTATCTGCTATGGTTTGGAAAATCAAATTGCTGAGTATGTTAGAACTATGTGTAAAAAGAAAGTAAATAGCTCCTGAGGGAGAGTCAGAGAAACTCATTCCTTTGATACAGACAGACTGTGAGGGTCGCAAGGATCTTATTTTGTTAAAACAAACAAACAAACCCAAAAAACAAAAACATCCCATTTCATCTCCAAAGCCTAGAACAGTGATCTGCAGATAGCTGTCAAATATAATTTTCTACCTTCTCATAATCTCTCACATTTGTCTCCTTCTCTGTATTACATAGCTACCATCCTACCTCAAGTCATCATTGCCTCTAGAGTGTTGCATTTGCCTTCTGAATAGTCTTCTTTCCTCAAGTCCCTTCCCACTACAACAATCTACTTAGCTGCTAATGTTCTCTTCCGAAAACATACGAAAACATGTCACATGTGTGTTGTTCATTTGTTCACTTGTGCCCAGACCCCTCTACAATAAACTCCAGGGGTTCCCCATCACTTTTAGGATCAAATATAAAATCACTCTGTTTGGTATTTAAGGTTCTTCATACTCTTATCCCTTTCTACATTTCCACACTTTTCACACTTGATTTGCCTGAAGTCTTTTTTGGTTCAGCCATGTCATCCCATTCCACAGATATGATACACCTTCTCCATTGTTATCCTTTGGTACCCTCTTTCCTGGAAGCATGGAATAAGCATCTTCCACACCTCGGCTTCTTGTTATCCTAATTTCTTTCAAGACTCCTCTCCAGTTCACCTCTCTAAGAGGTGCCCCAGGCATTCTGGTTTCTGAAGGTTTCCTGTCTTTCACACTGTATATATCTTGTATGCACTTATTTATATGCATATTATAACTCCTATTTGTATTTAAGCTCTCTGAAGACAGAAATGTTTTTGTATTTTGTCTTTCTTTGTTATCTCTAGCTCTTAATACAGTGCTTAGCATACAGTAAGTGCTGAATAAATGACTTGATTGATTGAAACAAAAATAGAAGAAAGAGAATAATAACCAGTTTGACAATAACCTTGTAATTAGGACAATAATGCTAACAACAATGTTACTCACACAGTAAAGAAAATAAGGATCCTGAAATAATAATAATAGAAAACATTTATATAGCATGTTAAGGTTTCACTTCCTAAGTTATCCCTTGGTTCTCACAACAACTCTGTGAGGTAGCTGTAATTATCCCTCTTTTATGGATGAAGAAAATGAGTCAGAAGGTGATAAAATGGTTTGGCCAAGGTCACGGATCTAACAAATACCTGGGGCAGGATTTGAATTTATGTTTTCCATAGACCACATCTGTTGCTATATCTGTTGAACCACAAGATGAAAGAAAATATGTGTTTCTTTTTAGGGTGCAGTTAACAATTGTTTACAGACACTACAATATTTACAATCTCTTGATTTTTGTTTCAGTTTACAACTTCATTTTTCTTATGCTCTTGCTCACGAATACAAATACCAAAACTTATCAATAAAAGCCCAAATAAAATTTGTTTAAAAATACACACCAACTCCAGATGTTCCAGGCTTAGGCACAAGATTGCAATGATTAGTGATGTTCTCAGGTACCTGGCTTGGTTTTCCACCTCTCTCCTTTTCACCACTCACATTTTTAACCACCTTTTGCCCAGAGTGCCCTTGCTTCCCTTGAGACAGATGTCTTGTCCCTACCTTTCCAGAACCCTTTTTCTTTTGGTTATAGATATTGATCTGTCTATTTTGAAATATCTGTGAAGTTCTTTTCCTACCTAAGGGACAGGAGAGTAACATTAACAATCAACCAATCAACCAACAAGCATTTATTAAGTGCCTCCTATGTCCTAGATAACAAATGATAGCTACCCAAGCAATACAAAGTCTTTGAAATCCACTTCCCCTCCTGCCAATGAAAATATACATGGCTTATGTCTTGTCCCCTGATAACTTCCTGGAACAAAACTAAGATTGTTTGATGACCTTATCCATGCTGCTGGGTTACTGGGGGATGCCTCTTTTCTTTCTTCCTCAACAGGTAAGTTAAAAATATCTCAGTAGGTATGTGATATCAAATCAGTGACCACAACCACATAAATCACTCAACAAACATTTTTTAAGCATCTATTAAGTTCCAGGTGTTAAGAATTCAAAGACAAAAATGAAAACCCCTGCTTTCTAGGAGCTTATTAGGAGAGGAAACGCATGCATGAATTAGTCTATGAAGAATATACACAAAATAAAGCAATTCTGGGTGAGACTGTACTAGGAGCTGGGAATTTTACAAAATAAAGGCTTCAGGTAAAATGTGGTGTTTGAGCTGACTCTTGGAGAAAATAAGGAACCTTAATAGGTGGCAGTGAAGAGAGAGTCTATGTATTCCAGGCAAGGGTACTCAGTACAAGGAGGCAGAAATAGAAGATAGGGTATCCTGTATGAGAGACAAGAAGAAGGTCAGTTTGTCTGGTACATAGGATGAGGGAAAGGAACAGTAACATAATTGGAAAGGTAGGTTGGGGGCAGATTTTAAAATGCCAAATAGAGAAATTTGTATTTGATATAACCGGTAATAGGAAGCCATTGGAATCTGAGGAAAAGGGAAATGACACAGAACTGTGTATTGGGAAAAATCACTTTGGGGTATTTCTGGTGATTCAAGAGCAGGGCAGGAGCAGCTTGAAATCAAAGTGTTATTACATGCTTCTTCTGATTGCTCCAACTATTTGTATATAAGACTATCCATATGCACAAGTGCTTTATAGTCCAACTCTGTGATATTGCATCCAGTACCCCTCATACCTAGAAAGTACTCTTTCAACTCAGTTTCAGACAATCTCTCTTTTCCTTCAAGATTCAGCTCATTTTAAATATAGCCTTTTCTGATCTTCCTCCCTCCCCAGATGGTAGCCCTTTCCTCCCCCAAATCCCTTGCACATGGACAAATTGTCTCTCCCAAGACAATATTAAATCTTTGAGGGCAGAGTTTCATTTCTGTTTTACATAACTAGCAAATAGCAGTGCCTAGCATATAATAAGTGCCTGCATGGATTGACCAATTGATAGATTCATAACATGATATTCTAGAGTAGAACTTCTTAAACTTTTTCCACTCACAACCTCTTTTTACCTGGGAATTTTTTACATGACCTTGGGGTATACATGTATATAAAATAGGTATACAAATCAAATACTTACTGATAATAAATAATAGTTTTGTGACTCTCATATGGGACTCTATATGGGGTTGTAACCCCCGGTTTAAAAAACTTTGTCTACGGCAGAGGTAGTTGTCAAACATGTGGCCCATGGGCCTCACGCAGACAACAATACTGCTAAATTTGTCCTGAATCAGATAGAATTGGAATTAGACAATATTTAAACAAACAAACAAACAAACAAAACTACAGTAAAAAAAAAACTGGTAATATTAAAATGTGTAGTTTTCTAAGTCAATATATGGCACCCAGGGTTATTTATCTATAGCTTAGTGTAGCTTCAAGTTTGAAACCACTGTTGTACAGCAAATCTAACACATGGCACTGAAATGGATGATGACAGTTCCCTTCTCTCATTACCCAATTCAACAAATATTTAATGAGTAACTATTACGCAAAGCAGCCATTCTATTATGTACCAAGTGAGATATAAAGTTTAGATAAGACTTAGTCCTTGTTTTCATGAAGCTTATGGTCTAGTACAAAGGCAGATATAGGAACTGGATATGTGCTTTCATTGGGGTACATTAGATTTTAAATTTATATAGTCTTGGAGAATTTCCTGAGGTACTGAGAAGTTAAGTGACAAGCCTGGAGTCACAGAGCAGACATGTGCCAGAGATGAGCTTTGAATCCTAGATCTTCCTGGCTATTATTATCATTATTATTATTAATCTCAGTCCTGAGGCTAGCCCTTCATCTACTACATCCCACTCTACATACACTTCACATTAATGTACAACAGATGAATTTGAGAGGTAAAACAAAATACTCTATGAATCCTGCTTAAGGGGTGGAGAAGAAAAGGAAAGGGCAGAATAAGGAAATATTGGTTGAAGTGGTATAGATGGATAGCACTTCAACAGGTGAAAGGGGTTGGCAGGAGGGAGGAGAGACTATCTGGTCGATTTTATCTCCACAACATTCCTTTCATCTAACCTTTTCTCTCCACTCACACGGTCATCACCTTGTTTTAGGCCATTATTAACTCACAGGGTTGAAATAGTTTCCTAATTGCTTCCCTTGCTTCTGTTCTCTCCTTTCTCCAATCAATTTTCTATGCAGCTGCCAAAATCATCTTCCTAAGGGACAGGTCTGATACGTCACTGCCCTGTTAAAAAACTTATTAGATTTCCATTGTTTCTGAGACAAGAGACAGATTTCTTAGATTCATATGTGAAGTCCTCCACAATCTAATTCTAATCTCCCTAACCCTATTTCAGGTTATATAACTTTATGAATCCTATGTTTTAACTGAACTAGGCTACTAGTTAGGTCTAACTACAATGTGCTGTTTCTTGCCTCTGTGCAAGATATGCTATATCCTAAAACCCTGGAATATGTTCTCTTCTTACTTATGTCTTTCAGAAATAATTCTCATTTCGTTCAAGGTCCAACTGCCAGCTCATGAAACAATGAGAAATTTCTTCTGAAAGAAGTTATTTGAGGCAACAGCTATGCTTTTAAACCAAAATATAAAAGATGATAGAAATGTACAATGTCTATCAACACTTGCAAGATTCATTCCAGCCATTATGAAATAATGGATGATAGTGTTCCAGAAGTCTAATTTCCCCCCACCGAATAATAATAACAAAAAACCCCAACAGGAAATAAATACAAAAGAATAACTGTCACTCAGCTATAAAAATGTTAATATAGTTCCAAAAGATGATTCATTTCAGAATCCCTCACTTTAAGTTGACATTTAACAAATAGTGTAGCCCTGTATTAGGCACCATCGTTGCTCCCATGAAGCTTATAGTCAAGTGGATGAGTACAGGGACATAGATAACTACAATACAAGAGAGAAGATGAAAGGTAAATAAAAAATCACACTTTAATGTTGTGTCTGGCATATAGTAGGCACTTAATAAATGTTTGCTAAATGGAAATAATCAAATAATGTAAACTGCCCTCTACTCTCTCTCCTAAATTCTTCTCCCAAGTCAGTCAGGTGGTCAATCAGCTATTCTTCATTAAAAATCTATGTACTATTATTTCGAAGTCCGATTCTTTTTGTACAGCAAAATAACTGTATGGACATGTATACATACATTTAACTTATACTTTAACATATTTTACATCTATTGGTCAACCTGCCTTCTGGGGGAGGGGGGAAGGGAGAAGGGGAAAAATTGGAAGAAAAGGTTTTGCAATTATCAATGCTGAAAAATTACCCATGCATATATCTTGTAAATAAAAAGCTATAAAAAAGAATTAAAAAAATCTATGCACTAGAGCCTACTCTAGGAGCTGGGGCTAAAAATGGAGTAGCCCCTGCCCTCAAGGAGCAGAGAAAAAGTAGGGGGGAAGGGGAGGGAGAAGAAGGTAGAGGAATTACAGCATATGTATATATATTAAGATATAGGAATACAGAATATATACAAGCTAATTTTGAGGAAGTCATTAACAATCAGCAGAAATGGGAAAGACCTCATTAAAAAAACATCAATGAATGAGATTTCAGGGGAACTAGGGTTTGCAAAAAGTAGAGGTGAAGAGGGAGAATGTTTCAAATGGAGGGTTGCAGATGGGACAAAGACACAGAGACAAGAGAGAATTCTAGGTGTGTAGGAACAACAATGTGGTACATTTGATTGGAGATAGAACATTTGAATGTGGAATCTGCTTATTAAAAAAAAAAGAAAAGAAAAAAATAGAAAAAAAGATAAGAGCCAGATTGTGAAGGGCCTGAAATGCCTAAAAGAGGAATTTGGAGTTTATCTTAGGGACTGCAGGAAATCACTAAAGTTTCTTAAGCAGGGAAGTGATATTGTTAGACTTGGGTTCTAGGAAATATCAATTGAGCAGCTATGTGGAGAATAGATTAGGGAATGGAGACTGGAGGAGAGGAAAACCAATGGGAGATTAGTATAATAATCCAGAAAAGGCTGATGAGGATCTGTATTAGGGAAATGGTCACCTGAGGAGAGAGAAGCCATTGGATCTGAGTCCTTGTGAACAGAGAATGCAACCAGACTTAAAGACTGACCAAATATGAGGGGTGAGTGAGAATGAAGAATCAAGGATTACTTCTAAGTTGTGATCCTGGGTGAGTGGAAGAACAGTGGTGCCTTCAGCAGAAATAAGTTATAATTGATTTCCTACCATAATAACCCAGAGCAAAATCATTCTGTCTCAATCTGCTCCTTTAGTGGTCTGACAAGGGTGCATATTTAATATTTACCATTAAAGGCTTGCAGTAAATAGAGGGATGTGATTATTAGAATGCTTTGGGGTCACCAATGTATTTGTATAAATAAAGATGCTAGCCTTGCCCAGCAATAAAAGACATCTAACTAAGGGCTGCAGTCAAATGTCAAATGACATTCTTGTCTGATTCTGTTATAATTGTTTTGAAGGTCCTTGACACTGGGGTTATTTCTTTATTTAGTCTGTTTTTGATGCTTTTGATAAATCCTTCAATAACATGATGCAATGACCATCTGAGGAATTCCTCACCAATTACTCTACTAACTTATGTTACCACAAGAGAAACACCACATACAAATCTAACTATAGAGAAAAAGATGAAATAAAAATGGAAAAAAACCAAAACAAAACAAAATCTCTGCTAGACTCTGATCAGTTTTAATGGGAATTTGCTGTCTGGGAAAAATGATAAGATATTCACTGAATAAATTGAAGACATAACAATGTGCTAAGAATTGGGAAGGCAACATTTAATAAACATGTTAGTATAATTAGCAAAGTCACTTGTCAATTAATGAAATTACCTAATAGTCAATTTGGCTGTCCAGCCAGAAGCAGTTGGATTTGTGAAAGAAGCAATTTAGGAAAAGTTATTTTTCTAGTAGCTGCAGTCTTACCCCATCAGCATCTGGAAAACTAAAAGAACTGGGTATGGCAGCTTACCACTGTAGACCCCACTAATTGGAAGGCTGAAGTTATTGGACCATTTGAGTCTACGAGTTCTGAACTGCAATAAGGCTAAAGTCTTGCAGCAATATGGTGAGCCCCCTGGTGTAGAGGGCCAGCAAAGCTGAACCAGCTCAGTTCAGATAAAGAAAACAAAACAAAGGAACATAAGAATGGAAAACCAGAGGAATGAATGAAAAAGAATTTTTTTTTTTTTTTGGTGCCAGGTACTATATTAAGCTACAGGTAGATGAACACAAAATACACAAATATATATATATATACACACACACACACATATATAAAGACATGTTTGTGTGTATTATATGTATGCACAAACATATATGTTCATATGTATGTATATGTACATATACCTAAAAACACTTCCATATGTGCACACATGTATATTATGTATATATGGAAGTGCATATATATATATGGAAGTATTTGTCAGGGAAGGTCATAGAGATGATGAGGGGAGCCACAGGGCAATTGATTGACACTTTCTTTTCAGGAGTAATGCTAATGTTGATTTGATTACTAATCTCATAACCCTAGCTGGAAAGGCTAGAGACAGGGGCCAGAACACATGTATAGTGACAGGATGAGAAGACGGTTGGGGCAAGATAGACATAGTAAGCTTTTCACCAATCAGGATAGCATAGCTCCTATGCAGGAATAGTAAAAATAAGGCAAAGTAATTAAATTGAGATTTTACCATTAAAAGCTGAGATTCTGCAAATGATATACTTATGAAACACAAAGTGAAATAGTGGATTGGTTTCAGTGTCTCTGAATTCTTTGACTAATCCAAATTCGCAGGTTTATCTGATAGCAAAAATGTATTGATGAGGATCTCAGGCTCCTTAATTATTTTTTGGAATCAGATCATTAGTCTTTAGACCACACAAAAACCTCAGAAGCCATCTAACTAATTTTATAGAGAGGAAAATTTTAGCACCAATGAGAAGTAAATTGTCCAAGTTACACAGCCAAGATTCCAACACAGATCTTCTACTCTCATGCTCCTTCTGCTACTACAAACAGTGCCACTTCTGCATGCTGATCTCTCTTTTCCAAAGCCTGAAAAAGGTCTTTTAAGCTCTAGCCTTTGGGGGCATTCTGCCAAGTTGGAAGAGAGGGGCATTTGGCTAGAAGAGATGCTGGAAAGGACTTCTTCATACCCTGACTTTAGAAGATTCCCCCACTGGGGAATTTAAACCAAATGGGAGGTGCTGAAAGGATGATATTTTTGTGCATTTTATTAATGTGCTCATGCAAACAGGATGTTGTAAATGTCTCTTTGGAGAAAGGGCCCCCTCCAGGAGGTCCTAGTTTTGCCTTGTGATTTATTAGGGGCCTTAGTTTTTGTTCAGATAGGTTTTCCTGTTTCCACTCCTCCAGCCTCTTCAACCATTGTGCTTCCAGACATGCTCCTTACAGTACAAACTCTGTTACGTTGCCCTAAATAATATGTGATGCGAATAAATGCTGTTAAAGGAGTTTCCTGTTTTGGTTTCCTCGCTGGCACTATGAACTGAGCTGAAATCTCTGAAGGGCTTATTTAGCATGCACATATTGAAACAGAACCCAAAAAGATCCTCACATTGGAAGCACTATAACTTTAAATGCCCCTGGCAGAAACTTCATCGCTCTCTCTCCTTTTTCTTCCCCCTGATGTTTCTTCTTTCTTTTAGCCTATCACTGACAGTAAGTACAACCACATTACACACAGCTTTCTTTGGAAAGCCCCCTTTTTAATGATCTGGCAGTCTGTAGACACTGACTCCTTCCAGAAAAAATTTCAATCCCTCTTCCCACAGCTTCCGCAAGGCCTGGTGATAAATGACACCTGTCATTCTGTCGCAGACAAACGGCACAGATGGGAGCGTCAGTGATGTATAGCTCACCAGAACAGGAAATCAACTTTTTTTTTAACCTAAAAGAGCTGACCAGGACATTGTCATGAGCTTGCTCCAAAAGCCGTGCCTGAGAGAAAAAGACTGAAAAGGAAGGGGGGAGGGAAGACATACCAAGAAACTTAAGCTATTTTTAAGAGATTCAATGAGATCAAACCCATGAAAAATAAGTAACAGCAGAGAAAACTGTACAAAAGAAATGAAAGATTGTTTTGATCTCATTTATCTCATTGCAATGTTTAGTGCATTAGACATATCTTTGCATACAGCATTTTATAGAGGAAGGGGAGGATATTTGTTTTTAGAAATCTATTTTCATCCTTAAGCATCAAACAAAAAAGTCAGCCACACTCTATGATCCATTTGGTTATCTTTAACCCTACTCTGTATCAATGTATCAGTACCACCAGATGAAACTAGTAACACAAAATAAGAACATATTTAAATAAGAAGAGACATTAGTCAAGTAATGATCACATTTCAGTTCAAAGGGCCTTTGAAGATTATATAATACAATGTCCTCATTTTACAGATGAGAAGACTGAGGTCTAATGAGGTTGAATGACATGATAATTATCAACAGACATTTCTGATAAGGGTCATTTATTAAATAAACACCTAATTTATGTAACACATTATGTCAGGCACCATAGGAAAAAGAAATATTAACAATAGGAACATCTAATTTATTCTTTGTTTCAGGAATGTCAGTGTTATCTCTTAATGGAATTCCTAATTCCATGACACAAGTTTCATAAGAATCAATCCACAAACATTTATAAAGTACCTACTATATAACAGATGTTTTGTCTAGGTGCTGGAATATGACAAAAAATGAAACAGTACCTGTCCTCAATGAGTTTACAGTTTATGAAGGGTCACAATCAAGCCTTTCTAGGTTCTAGACTTTTCTAGACATCAAACTAAAAACAAGTCATGGATTTTTAAGCTGTTTTTCATTTGAATTTTTCCTATTAAATTTAGTCTGAAAAATTCTTAGGCCCCAAATTAATTTCTAACATATTTTCTTTATTTCCTTTTATGTTTAAATCTATTTTTTTTTTAATTGTGAACTTAAACACCAACAAACACAAATCTTCCAATATACAAAGAACAAAAAGGATTGTCTGTGAAACTATGAGCTTTTGTTATATACAGTTTGGAAAGTAAATATTAAATTTAATGAAGTAATAACAAATTTCCAATTTATTTGTATCCTCATTTGAACTTCTTTCTATTTTCTTCAGTGTATTTTCTAATATATATTTTCAAAAAGTCTAAGGAAAGGCACCAATAAGCACCAACAAAAGTAATTTTCACTTTCTATGATTTATTAATAAAGCCAATTACTTTGTGAACATTTATAGGATTTTGAATGGACAATATGCAGTTAGCCAGATGTTTGTATGATTGTTTTCTGCACATTCTCTTTGGAGTACAAGTTAAAGTAATTGAAAGTATAAATTAACCTAATTTCAAGCATAGTTTATGCACAAATACCCATCCAAAGGTTTGTTTGACTCAAACCAATAAAATATGAGGTTAAAAAAATGTTGATCTTAGTCCTTATGTCCCTTATGCAAGTCAAAACATCTGAAATAAACCTTAATCAAATCTCTCTGCCTCTATCAATTAATTGTAGCCAATGTAAGTCAAAGGAAATTTAAGGGACATGGATTTTTTTCTCTCTGTATAGAGGTCAATAATAATAATTGTGGCACGATGACAAACAAACAAACAAACAAAACAGTTGTAAAGACAATGAAGACTGGGACCTTGTAACTGACATTATGTACAAAAATCAACTTCAACCCAAATGTAGAAGAAAAGGTCATAGAGAATGGGAGAAAAAATTGGATGTATTTTAAAATGTAAAAACTCTTATACTCATTGGTGCATAATATCAAAAGTACATAAAATCATATGGCCTTGAAAACATTAACTGTTTGATATGAAACAAGCAATTGAGATTCCTGTTATTTTCACCAGGGTGGATATTAAAGAATGCCATTTAAAAAGAATCTTAAAAAGAAGTTCATTTCAGTTTCTTTCTTTCTTTCCTGGATGTTAGTTGAATTTGAAGTACAATTCACTGACTTTTATCTTGGTCAAATTAAGAGAAACTATCTCTGTTCACAAAACATTGCTTTGCTTACCAACAGGGATTCTAATAAAATTTTATGCTGTTATAGGACTTTTCTGTCTCATTTTCGCCTCTTGGTTTTGCATCATGTTGAGGGCAATTACACATTTATTTATTACAGGTCCTAAAATATAAAACCATGAAAACTATACAAAAGATAGCAGCATTTCAATCACCCATCAAGATGTATCCACTTTAAAAGACAATCCTTGCACCATATCCTGAAGGTCATTACTCATTCTAGAAAGATCATTTTAAAGGCTTCCTTCATCTCCTGATATTGCTAGATAGTATGTGAGCCAAAGTACTGTTTTGGGATCTCAATAACTTCATGTTTTCTCTCTCTCTCAAAGCATGATTAGTTGGAGGTAGAGTCACCAATTTAGGCTGTCTACATTGCCAAAAGAGCCAGTTGACAAATGAAAGTTAGTCAGTCAATCTGGCTATTTTATCTAATAGGATGCCAAACTAGTTTAACTCATTTTCCTACTGAAATGATGATTCTTTTGCGTGGCAAACACATATTAAATGCAATAATTTTGAGTATTTAAGAAAGGGATTGTTTAAAATACTAGAATCTGTCTTCAATAAAATGAAAGTTTAGAAATATCGAAACAACATGATCTTCACACTTAGAAATTTACATTTATTTCCGCTATTTTCCTTTTACTAAATCTTTTTATCTCCACCCAAATTACTCTCCAGTCACTGAGTTATAATCTAGTCTTCTAGGCCCAATTCAACTTCTACCTTCTCTTGTTCATGTACTTACTAGAACAATATAGTGTTCTCCTTTCTCCAAATTTGTTGACAGAAAATAATAATGTAGTTGTTGATAATGTTAATAATATTAATCCAAAAAAATTACAAATGGCATTTTTGTAAATATTGCAATATCTTATATTTGTATTCTTCAACCAACCTGAAATGAAAACTTCCAAAATACAGAGAGTCAATGAGATTAAAATCATAGGGAAACAAAATGAGGGACATACCATTGCTGTCATCCTATCTGTTATTGGAGTTGTAGTGGGGCTACTTTCAGTGAGCCTAGAGAAGAAGAGCTCATAACAAACTCTTACAAAAGCAGTGACATTATCCATCTGTGCAATAGTCTTTAGAATATGAAGAATACAGAAATAGTAGTAGGAAGGCAACTTGTTTCAGGATCATTTCCAACTGAATTCCACTGAGAAAAATGAGAATAGCATGATGATGATGATGATGTAGGTGGTGATGGTGGTAGTGATATGATGTTAAACCCCATTCTTCTTAATACTTTATAAAAATCAGTTTTTTATCTACCTGAAAATTAGCCTGCAGAATATCAGTTATAAAAGAATGACTGTCACTTGTCCTCAGACTTTTTCTATATGGACTCCATTAGAAATTGAGAATGAGAAAATAATGATGATAATAAGAACAATGCACATTAGAAAACTTTAAGTTTACCAAGAATTTTACATGCATTATATACTTTGAACTTCAAAATAACCCTATTAGTATTAGGTAGGTCCTAAAGGTATTATTGTCTTCAGAGATAATATCTTTGAACTCTTTACCAATGAAATGCCAGATACCCCAGAAGTACCTGTTGGACAACTAGATACTTATTCACAAATGCATTAGTGAATTAAATCACAATAGAACCATCTATTTCTTTTATCCTTCTTTCTCAGAGGAGATACACCCAGAAATACTGGAGAACTAACAACTAAGAGATCACTTCCAAATATTCAATTGCAGAGCTTCTACTCTATCAATAGAATACATTTTGTTATGATATATTTCCTAGAGTTTCAACCTTCAGGTTGATGCAAAAAAGAAAGAAAGAAAGAAAGAAAGAAAAGAAAGAAAGAAAGAAAGAAAGAAAGAAAAGAAAGAAAGAGAAGAAACAAAGAAAGAAAGAAAGAAAGAAAGAAAGAAAGAAAGAAAGAAAGAAAGAAAGAAAGAAAAGAAAGAAAGAAAAGAAAGAAAGAGAAGAAACAAAGAAAGAAAAGAAAGAAAAGAAAGAAAGAGAAGAAACAAAGAAAAGAAAGAAAGAAGTCAGTTATCCAGTACTCATCTGCAAAAGATTTTGTGAAGTTGATCTAAGGCTGATCCTAGAAGTTACCCCACAGGAACCAGCCTGCATCTGAGGTGACATCCTGTGTATGATTATTAGGACTTTGGATAAATAGATAACATGGCTTATTCCCATAGGTATCTCATTAAATTCCAATCCAAATGGCAGGCCTGTTCTAAATTCAAATGTTATTCACATATGCCTCATCCAAGAAATAGCACTTCTGTAAAAATTGGACTGGGTAGAAAAGCTTCCAGATACTTGTCTTCTATTTTGCAAGCAGTGTGTCCTGTCAGTATTCAATGGGAGCTGAGTTACACAATGGGATTTGACACAAGTTGAGCAATGGAACAAGACAAGACACCAGCAGGTAAGCATGAGCTTTCCTTTTGGCTCAAATGCTCATTATTGCCCTGTGTGTGATGCGAATGTTTTGTGATAGCCTTAAGTGGAGCAAGTTTTTCTATGAGTCTTCTTGGTTTAACTGTGGGTTCTGTGGTTCTCTGAATGGAATCCATTCCTCTCCAATGTGTGAAATCTTCTGAATGCATTTTAAGTCCAAGTCAGCTATATCACCAACTACCTCAGCATTTTGTATGCTGAAGGATATATCTATATCTGAGAATTAATTAAAAGAATGAAATGAATTTAAATCATTTTGTGAGAATAGAGATACCACTGAAAACTGGGGCTTTACTATGGCATATTTTCTTTCTTTCCACCTGACATTCTAGGGAAAAGGCTGCTGACTAATTGGAGGCCACACAGAGGTCCGGTGTTCTCTGCTACAACCTCAGCTGGCCTGCCTCCCGGTATAAGCCATTTGGCTTCACGAGCCAAAGGTGGAGCTAAGAATTCCAAGATTCTCTGTGATGGCTGATAGGCTGTGGCTATGGCACAAAGTGCCAGCTCAGCGCTCACTTCCCATCAGTGCTCTATCTCGTGGATTCTGGCATGTGGTGCTTGCTCAACGCTCAGCTCCTATCAGCATAAACACTTCATCACAGCTGACACGCTGATATGCTAAATGAATAAGTGTGATGCACAAGAAGGTCACCAAGAAGTTAACTAAAGGGATTATAAGGGACAGTCAACACACTTCAACAAGAAAAACCCTGATAGGTATGGAGAACATGGCAAATGAGACCCAAGACTGCGGCCCCTCAGTCGCACACTCCATTACTGCTCTGACAGTTGAGTTCTAAACAGTTAAATATGAAACTGTCAACAAGGGCCTGTCTTAATAACCAAACTTGAGGCCTTTTATCCTGGAAGATTTATGAAGTAATTTTAAAGAGGCCCAAGCAAACATCTGTCAATAAATTGAATGCTGGCTACAGGATTTACAAGCAAGACAAGAATTTCTCATTAAGTGCACATTAACACTGTGGGGATCATAAATAGTAAGAGGCCAGGATGCTGAGCCTCTCAAGCTGTCATTAAAACACTATCTAAGAACTAATGAGGAAGTGATGGAAGGATACTAATGATGCCTCAGGCTCTCAACATTCTGCTGTTTGAAAGAGGATGAAGCAGCATCAGGCTTTCTTCCACTGGGCCTGAAGACCTACAATCAGGGGTTTGGCTTGATGCATCTTATCCTGCTGTCTACCTACCAGCTTCAGGCCACCTCAGTATTCTTCAGGGAACCAGAAAGTACCTAAGCAGCTCTTCCTATTCTTGTTGCCAGTGATGTTGAGCTGACACTCCTTCCTCTTGCAGATGAAAAACTCTCAGGTTCATTCATTTAATTATTATGCATTGAGCACCTACTATTTGCAAGGCCCCAGCTAAGTCCATAAACAGTAGTGCAGAGCACTGAGTGGCAAATAAGGGATATCCCAATTATCTTCAGAGCAGGAATAATATCTGTTTTATCCGCCCCACAAAACTCTCATAAGAACCAAGGGGAAAATGTATGGAAAATATTTTCAAAAGTAGAAGGGACTAAAATCAAAAAATGTATTACGGCGATGCTGGTTAATATATCCCTTCACTAAAGTCTCTGATATCTTATTATGGTAAGGCGGGGGCAAGGGGGGAAGGGGTTTGAACCTGACTCCTAGAAGGACCTGACATTGGAACACAAGTTCTGATAGAGCCTACCAAGCTGGAGAGTTGTGAATATGAGGACAAATTGTCTATGTGTCCTTTGAGGACCAATGTACCTAGATTTGTAAAAAATTCATCACCACAGAGATGGTCACTAGGAAATGATATAGTTTTCCCCTTCCAGAACAACTCAAGAAGGTATCTAATAAGAAATAGATCAAGTATATTTATAGCAGTAATACATACATCAATGAAACCATGGATTCCTGAAGTATTGAAGTATCATCATCCCAGTCACCATTTATGCAAAGGAAATTCTGTATAAATCAGAATGAGGACATAATGGAAAACTGAATAATAATTCACTGCAAAGGACAAGCATTTTCTTAATAGGGGACCTGGAGTTTCTGTTTTTAATATCTTCTAGGAAGTGAGGCATTTGCTGTTAGGAATAGTGCTGACATTCTTTCAAAAAAGCAAGAAACTCTCCTGTAACTCATATGGCTTCCGTGAAAGGCTAGAGGTGGAATTAACATGTGAAGGAAATTCATCTGTTTCTTGTGGGGTGGCCCCTTTATAAGCTTTCACGGTCATTCTGCATTGCCTAGCATTTTGGAATTCCTAAAGCATAAAACATGGTTTTATAAGTTATACAGACTAAATTATTTGTGACCCTAAACCAGTCAGGTCCTTCACAGGGAAGACTATTTTAGCAAAATAGACTGTTTAGGAAAAAGAAATCAAGCATCCATCTGTTGGCCCAGCTGTGGACACTGTGTACCTAATGAAAGAAAAATTTCCGCTTGGAAATTCTACTGTATAATATAAACCTAAATACTTTGATTTTTGAGCTAAAGTGTTCTCAGCTACCTTAGATAAAGTCAAACAGAACAATCTTGGCAATTTCTGCAAAAGCTAAATGAAGGGATTAAACCCTACTTTTATTTGGATCATCCAGATATCAAAATCCTGCTTGAAGGAAATCTTTATTTTCTGAATGGTATAGTTGATTGAAAGGGGTTAGAAGGCCAGCTTTTGACTGAGGAAGAATTGAGTTTAAGTCCTATGTTTGACTTACAACATAGCCTGTGTTATTCTCAGGAAACTCCCTTAACCCAGCACTTCTTAAAGTTTTTCCACTTATGACCCCTTTTCACCAGAGAAATTTTTATGTAGCTCTGGGTATACAGATACATAAAATAGGTATGCAAATCAAAATTTTACTGATAATAAATCAAATTTCGCGACACTCACATATGGCATTGTGACCTACAATTCAAGAAGCTTTGCCTCAAATACTTTCAAAAGACTGAGTTAAACACATTTGCTGATCACTTGGTTCTAGACCTAGAGACTTTCCCACTCATGAAATCATAGACTTGGGTCCAAAACAACCACAATAAAAACAACAAAACCAGACTCACTAACTTCATGAGTCAAATTAGCCAGATTAATAGTTAAATTCTTCATTTCACTTTGTTTATATAGCTTAATTTAACAAATGAATCCTTAACAAATTCCAGGTATATTTGTCATTTAGAAAGAAAAATATACGTGTTTAGAAGGTGGTGGGAAATGTAGTAAGACAAAGGATTTTTTTTCCCCTTTTTTTCTTCAGTCAGTTTTTCTAGTAATGGTGTAACATGATCCCACTCTTTAGGTAAAGCAATTTGCATCACTTGAGGCATGAAAGGAAGCAGCAATATCAAGTTTATCTAAACTACTGGGTGAAAAGATAGTTGAAACTTTTACTAAGCAGAGGAGCTCCATAACAGCTGTCACCATGGGAGGTTTAGGAATAAAACAATTTATCATTTGCTCCCAAATAAAACCTCTCTAATTTCCCTACTAATTCTCCTTTCTAACATCCTACTTCTCACAAGAAAAAGAAAAAATAATCCTACCAGGGTTTTCACTCTTATAATAAATTAAATTTTGTATAAACAAATATAGCTTCTGCAAATTGCATCGACATTAATAATACAAACACTTTAGAGCTTTAAAAGTTTGCAAAGTGCATAATGTATATGAATTCACTTGATCCTCACAACAAGAAAAGGGAATATGTATTTATATAATACCTATTGTGTGACAGGAACTTTTTTGAAAAGAAAAAATCTTAAGTGACCCTCATAATACTCCTATGAGGAAGGTATTATTACTATCCCCATTTTAGAGATGGGAGAAAGAGCAGGGAAAAACATTTATATAATGTTTACTATGTACCATGCACCTAAAAAATAAAAATTATCTCATTTGCTTCTCATAAGTAACCCCGTGAGGTAAATGTTATTATTATCTCCATTTTTAGCTGAAGAAAATGAGGCAAACAAAGATTATTTATTAAGTGACTTGCTCAGGTTCATAGCTAGGAAGTATCTGAAATAGATTTTAAACTCAGATGTTCTTGACTATAAGTCCCACACTCACATCCCTCTTTCTACTATTCTGGGCAAACTCATGGACTTCTAAGGTGACAAAAAAAGAAATAATCTTAGTATAGTTCCTCAGAGGTTAATTTGCTACTCCATTCAAATACAATGCTAAAGATACAGGACTACAGAAAGTATTTATTAATTTTAGAGGAATTATTTAATTTTCAAGAGGAGGGCAATGGGAAAGATGATAATAGCAATGATAATAGTAATGTATACATATAGATATGTATACATTACTATTATCATTGCTATTATCATCTTTCCATATATATTTATATATACATAATCTTTACATTTCTTTTCTTATCTATCTCAAAATATTAACTTGCCTGATATTAACTTTCTGGAGAATTTTCATAATTTGTTCTGACACCATTTAGGCTGTCTCAAAAAGTTTCTGGTCCATTATTTGGAACTATTTGGATGAAGAAAGAATTCAAAATTAGCTGACTTTTGCATAAATATCAATCAAAGGTCCTAAATATATTAGTTTGGATGATCAATGAGTTGAGCAGAATAAACCGTTATAGGACCTAAATAAACTCCAGAATTTTTATCAAAAACTTTTCTAGTAGTGAAAAGAGAACAAAGAAATGTTGCCCTGGATACCACTGCCAATCAGTTTCCCTTTTTTTGCCTTTTTAAAATGCAGTGTCTATGGCATAACGTGGAGGTTTTTGGAGACAGTGGCACCAAGATGGTCAGTAACAGATAATGAGCAGTGTGTTGTTTGGGTTGCCAAATCTTACATGATGTCCTAGAACTTACAGCCAGAGGGAATTTAGAGATCATCGTAGAATCTTAGATTTGGTCCAGGAGAAAATGTCACTGGCTCCAGAGGCAGAAAACCTGGGTTTAATTCTTTCTTTTTCACTTTCTACCTTGTGATAACCTCTCGGAGCCTCAGAATCTTAATTGGATGAATAAGAATTATTCTTCTATGATCATATGGTCCTCAATTTCCAGATGAGGAAACTGAAGCCTAGGGAAATCCTGACTTTTCTAAAATCAGATAGGGAATAAGGAACATAACAAAGATTTGAATTCTAGTTGACTTAAAATCCAATCCTCTACTTCATTGTTGCCTGACCCATCCACCCAATTTCCTTTTTTCTCTCATCCCAATGATAACCTTAGCATTCCCTTCAGAAGTGTGTATTTTATCATGACCTTAAATCATTAAAAATTTTAAAAAACATAACATGAGATAGAATCAAAGGCTGACTATAAAGACCAAAGTATATCAAGCAAAAACAAAAGCAGCACATTCTGGCATATGTAAGGATGTACAATTTATATTGACATCTGAAATAGGGGAGTTTGAAAAGGGGCTGAATAATACACTAAGACTGAATGATCCAATCAAATCAATCTCTACTGGTAACAGAGTTACCAAACCAAATAGAAATGCAGACATGCGAGCATACGCTCACAAAGTGCGCGCATGTGCACGTGCGCACATGCGCGCACACACACACACACACACAGTAAATTTCAATAAAATATATTCTCTTGCCTTACAAGACAGGTCTCTCTTTTTTTTTTTTTCAGGGTCATTCAAGTGCAAATAGATGAAGGGTAACAGATTAAAATGCAACTCCAATTAAAGCCCTAAGATGTCACAACACACTAATGTCAATATATTGTTTTAGCAGCTGCAAATTACTGGGGTGACTCAGGTTGTTCAAAATAACTAGACTACTTTCACAAAACTAGCAGTTGGGGAGACTGAAGAAAAGACCAAATGTGTGAAAAAGAAATGGTGCTAGAGGTAAGGAGCTGGGCAGTTACCCCCCCCCCCAACTTTCTCAACCTAGAAGCTGACCCTTCTCTGGTTGGATAGCAGAGCCCATCAGAGTGGCTGCTTGTTCATCTTTTAACTATTTTTGCAAAGCAGGTATTTTTGCAATCAAGAATTAGAGAGTGGCCGCAGGCTAAATTGCAGGGAGTCCCCAATGAGAGAACCCTTTGAGGGGAGAATCACTGAAGAAGAAAATGAAGATGACAAGGCTGTTGCTTCTTAATAAACATTATCACATTTTCAACATGCATTATTTATTACTTTTCTTTCCCTGATTTATGTCCTAAAACATTTAATGTAATGTGGAGAATGGTGTGTACATGCCTATATGGATGACACAGTGACTTTTTAAACTGAAGGTTCAAGCCTCCTGACACTGGGGTGTGGTGAAATTAAAATGCTAATTCATTTAGGAGCCCTCTTCTCCCTATTCCAAGAAGAAGCAGAAAACAGATAATATTAAAAGCATTCAACTAAGTCATATAACATTGGGAATCTGTCAATGGAAATAGAGGTTAGAATTCAGGTCTAGTCTATTTGATTGTTTCCTGCTGCCTTCTCTTTCTGATCAATGATTATTCTCCATTTCCTTTAATTAAAGCCTCTACAGGTGACCATGACTTATAGTCAGTAAAGGCTGAACAACTTTCTCTTATCCATGACTAGCCGTAGGCATATGATTTGAAGACTGCTACAACTTTCTCTCCAGTCCCATCCAAAATCCTATATGTCTCACTTGCCTGTCATGAGCCTAAAATTCTCCTTGAGTCTTTGGGTTGAGGCACTGACATTCAAATGCAAATATATTATCTGGAAGGAAAAATGAATTAAGTCATTGCTCATGACTTCAAAACATATCTGAGCCTCCAAAGTGCTGCTGTTGGTGCTTTGCAGAAAACAAATGAAAATGATCCTCTTGGGCTGTTTGAGGACACCAATCTATGTGTTATCCATTCCAAATGTGTCACAGTCATGTCAAAAGATATCCAGCTGACAAGTTGCAAAAATGTGGAGAATGTGCTCAAATTCCACTGAGGTGGAAAACACTTGCCATTCTCAAAAAGGAAAAAGTATTTCTTGGTTTTGGGAGTTCTGAATGTTAAATATTTTCACAAACAGTCCATGAGGTTCATAAACAGATCTATAGTCTTCAAAGGAAATATGGCATCATGGGAAAAACAAAGCACTAGACTGACTATAGTAAAGAGGCCTAGATTCTAGTCTTGGTTGTAAGATGAACTTTCACTCAGACTTTAATTTCCTCACATGCAAAAAGAAGGGATTAGAGGAGATGAAATTTGAAATTCCTACCAGATCTAACAATCTGTGTGTACTAGAATCTAAAATCACTTTCAGCTGTGATGTTCTATGTTCTAAGGTTCTTTCCAGTGGGAACAAATAATCCCAAGAAATTAAAAGTTAACAAGGGATTCTCCTGAGCTGAATGTGAATGAAGAATGGATAATCCAAGCAGCATGTTTAGCTGAAGTAGATCAATCATAAGCAAGATAAAAGTTCTTAGGGGAAAAGAGTTCTAATGCAGCTGTCAGATAACTCTGGAGTTCACCCTGAGAGGTAAGGATCACAAATTGTCACTTGCCCACAGTCAATAACAATGGCAGGATCTAGAGTGGTGGGTTTTCCCCCCCATATACCCAAGACAGTTCTGTGACTGTTGTTCTCATATCATGAATCTTTTCTGGCCACACTCTCACACACAGATGATTGGAAATTGGACATGTCACATCCCCTCTTGCCTGGTTCATTTTCTATTTTCCTCAGGGGAAAATGATATTCTGGCCACAAAGTGCCTTTACTTTGGGGTTGTAGGAGATTTGAGTTGGATTTGAGGGGTTTCTAAGCAAATGGCAGCAAGCTATAGAATGAGCTAGGAATGGCAGCAAAGGACTAACATCCTTTATATTTTACTCTCCAGTAAAATATGCTATTTTTGTTTTGAGATCTGTTGCTGTCCAACAAATATACAACTTTGTTACTAACCCTGCCTGCTCCTGAATGATACCTTTGTGGACACTAAAAACAATTTAATGGCATGTCACAATAGCAATTCACTCTGTTAATAGCCCAGCTCAATAATACTATATTGCATAAACCTCCTTCAGTCGTCTGACAAATAATTCACCTTTACACACTCTGCAGTAAGCTCCATTTCACTAACAAATATATTTCTCTTCAAACCTACAAATACCCAGCAGCTCTGTATGGTGACACTGGTGATTTTTTTTTTTTTTAAGCTGAGGTCAGTGGTATCATGTTTTCCACTATTACCTCTCTTCAAACATATTCCTGGTAACAATTGGCTTTTATGCAGACCATCAAATCAGGAGAAAACATTTGGGAACAGATACGATCATTGAGCCTTCACTCATGTAGCAGCTATGGAAAGCTTAAATAGTCTATAAGTTTCACAAATCTAGTGTAAAGCTTTATAGACTCCACATAGTTATCTATTAAGTAAAGACATACTCTGCTTCTCTTAGTTAATTAACCCTGAATGGGGTAGAACAAATTTTGGTGCTTCAATACTAGTGAGATTATTGTTAACCATCTCACATATGTCTTAGATGATTGGCCAAACTACATTACAATGGAATTTCAAGACAAACAATGTCAAGGACAATAATGTATTCATGATATTAATATAAAATTATCTTAGTTGTTACATTGTTACCCAGAGAATGTTGGTATTTGGTTAAACACAACATAGGAGAAGCAATACAAATTTTTGTGACAAAAAGTTAGCATTCACCTCTATTTTTTTCTATTCTTTTCTTTAAATTCTATTTTTTAAAAAATTTCTCAAAGGAAGTGCTTCAAGCATTAATTGGGGACTTGCAAAATGCTGTGAAAATGCTGAAAATCAATAGAAGGTTGGCAAATTTCTGGTGCACCATCCTTAAAAGAGAATTTGTCTGAGATTAGGTTTGCATTTTTGCTTTTTCAAAATGATAGCTGCTTTTCAAGATCATATCAACATTGCCCTCAGAAACACGCCATTTACTAACCAATGAGCTGATCTTTCCAGAGGCATCAAAAGTAGTTGTCCAGCTATTTATTTTAGGTTTGAAATTTGCACCCAAATGGCTTATGATGATTGGTTCCGAATGAAGTAAAAAGTATGTCCACAAAAGTATACAGGTTGACTATCAGGATCAAAGTCATTTATGAAATCAATGAAAGTGTTGCTCTGTAGGGACTAATATATTTGTGCACATGTGTGCATGTGTGTTGTGTTAGTTTGTATATGCAACCTATACACATATATACATGTATATGCATGTGTATGCATATGTATGTCAGTGTTATAGGGAAGCCCTAGTTTAGGTGGATGTAGTTATTTTAACAATCTTTGGCAGAGGAATGGCTATGGGAAAATGGAAGCAAATTGACATTTATACATGATGCTCCCTAAAGGCATATAAGATTATATGTTGGAATTGAAGGCTATGTTTATAGAGACACTTTAGTAATGAATTAATTATGCAGATAATTTTAAAATATGTATCCACTTAGGAAAAAGCAGTGGGGTCTTGTCTTGAATGTGTCTTTGAATATATACCAACCTAACTCTTTAAATAATTATATAATTGCTCTAATAAATATAGGCTTCAAGATGAAGAATCATCAAGTAGGAAATGTTTTTATTTTATTTTATTTTAATCTTAAAAATTTTAGGGGGTAAATTGCTAATGCTAGTATTTATAAAAAAATTTCATGATCACCCATTATCATTTCAAAAAGAATTTCAAAACTTCTATTATTCTTACTTATAGGCATCCAGGTGGTAGAGTACATAAAATGGTGAGCCTGGAGTCAAGAATTTTGTTGTTATATATTATAACATATTTAACATGCATTGGACTACCTGCCATCTAGGGGAGAGGGTGTGAGGAAGAAGGGAAAAATTTAGAGCAGAAAGTTTTGCAAGGATCAATGTTGAAAAATTACTCATGCATATGTTTTATAAATAAAAAAGCTTTAATAAAAAAAAAAAAAGAAGAAGAATTTTTTTGTTCAATCATGTCCCCATCCACTGTGGATCATATCACAGCAATATTGCCCATGGGATTTTCTACACAAAGATACTTAAGTGGATTGCCATTTCTCCAACTCATTTTCAAATGAGGAAACTGAGACAAAATGGTTTAAGTGACTTGCCCAGAGTAACACAGTATCTGAGACTAGATTTGAACTCAGGTCATTATGACTCCAGGGATTGGCGCTTTCTTTATTGTACCATCTAGCTGCCTATGACTGATTAGTTTTTGTCTGGAAGATAAGCTCTAATCTTGGCCTTTAACTGTATGACCTTGTAAAAGTCACTTCATCCGCTTTCTGAAACTCAGTTTTTTCTTCTGCAAAAAGAGGCAGTAGGACTTGATGGCCCAACTCTGAGGTGTCTTCCAGCTCTAATATGCAAAGATTTTATGAAAAAAGGTATATATATCCAAGTACCTACATATGTAGATATATTCTTCTTTAGAGTATTGCCTACACATAAAAACAGGTACACACAGTGTCGCACATCTAAGAAGTGAGATCATGCCAATATATTTGTGAACAATATTGATTTCCTTTGCTGGTTTCAATTTGATTTTTTTCTAGGGAGAAATGGCGGCTGTTCAACAAACCCAATATACATAGACATCTGCTGAAAATATAGTAAGAACTGTAGCTTTTAGGGGAAAAAAAAAAAAAAAGCAAGTGAGCAAAATGTCATGGCAAAAAAAAAGTCCATTTGTATGGTAGGAACTATTTGTATCGAATATCATGAGAAAATAAGTGCATCATGACAATTTTGTACATCTTTTATGATTTGATTGTCAGTAATGAGGCCCACAGGAGAGTGATAAATGTGCAGCGGGAAAAGTATCTATTTCACTTATATGGCAAATTATGCAACTCAGTGCTTGATAGCACTTGGCAAAATACAAATGTGTTTGAATGGAATTCAAATTGTTGCTCTTTGCCTAAGACATAGGTAATATCACCAGGGGTCCTGTCTTTAGATTTTTATAAGAGGTAAGAGTTTAAGTAATAGTAGCAGTAATACAAAATTACCTTTAAACACTGAAAACATTTTTACTTTGTTACAGGGTGTAATTTACACTTTTTCCTCTAATGGCTCATATACAGAAAATGATACACTAATGCAATTTTTCAAATTTAGTTACCTTTTTTGTGTTCTAAAATTATATGCTCTCTTCTCTCACCCTGTTTGTCAGTTTCCAGATCCCATTTAAATCCATGTTCTTAGAGTTCCATAATTTATCTTCTTGTCACAGAACTTTCATAAAGTTTTTAAAATACAAAATAGTTGCAATAAACTCTGACAAAAATGCTTCCAATTCAACTTTTGAAATCTTTCAATTATGTTTTGAACTATTATCATACTCTGTAGTGTTGCTGTACTGTGAAATCTTTCATGGAGTGACATCTTACTAAGGAAGAAAAAAAAATTACTTGAAAAGAGTCACTTCAAACCATTTATATTTCTCTGCCTCTTCACTTTTGAATCTATAGATTTAAATTCATGCTTAGACCACCTAGAGAAAAGAAAAAAGGAAAAGAAGAAAGATAATTTTACATAGCAAGAAAAGGTAATATTTTGCAGCCAGACTTTATTTATTTAAATGCAATGGGGTATGGCATAAAAGTTGAAATTTTTTTTGAAATTTTGGACTATATCGTTATAAATGGAATTTATACTGGGGGAGGGGAAGGAACATCCAAAAACAATGCGAAGTTAAACAACTAAAAATACTCAACTATTGGATTTTGATAAGCTCACTAAGAATTTCATCCTTATCATTGAGAAATAGTATATAATTCTATTGGCATATTACTGTATCTGGAATATACATTTTTGGTGATGAGAAAGGCATGAAATGGTCATTTTTCAACAATTGTGAAATTATGGAAACAAAACATACAGTATTATAATTTATAAAGTGTGTTCATTCTAGTGATCATGAAACAATGCAAGTATTATAATCCCCATTTTTTATGTGGCCCATAACCACAGTATTAGTGAGTGGAAGAAATACTTCTCAAATCCAGATCTACTGATTTCAAGTCCAAGACATATTTCTTTACACCAATTAAAGATTCCATGAACATGCAAAGTTACTTTTTTTTTTTTTAAAGCATAGATACAATTCTTCTTTCTCTACTGAATTTAAAATGAAAAAAAAAAAACAAAACAAAACAACTATTTCAATGTGTTTCCGTTGATGCTTAAAATATAGAGTTGTTTTTGTAAGAAATGACTAGTGCTACATAAACCTTCAAAATCATCTCCCTCTCCAGCTGGATATTTAATTTATCTCTGAAGATACCAGGATATTGCTGGAGAGCATAGAGGTTCACTTAGGGTAATCACTAGTAAAAATCTATTAAAGTTATAAATACTACAACAGGATAAATGTAAAGAACAACCAACTCCAAACAATTGGAAATGAATTAGCAGAATTATAAATGTGTGGTATGGAAATGATGAGGGGTCACCATTTAATAAAAAAAGCTGGAGAGATCTCTAGAGTAAAGCAAAGTTTATTGTACATTCTCGAGAGAAGGGCGTCCCACCCTTTGAGAAGACAATTGAAGAGAGGAAGCGCCTCCTGTGGGCAGGACAGCACCTTTAATCCCTAACACAAAACACCTCTTCCCACCACTGACCCTCATCCTCATTGGCTGAGAGTCTTACATTCTAAACTGGAGATCTACCCACGAAATTGAACTTGACCAATAAGTACATAGTTGCCCATATTTTACTGAAATAGGGAGGAGATTGGGTCATGGGAGGAGAGCCAGAAGGGACTCAATTATGCCCTTGAATTAATGCTCAAAGTCCTTCAGGCCTACTCAAACTCTGAAGTAGGTGAAGCCTTACTCGATTTTCACAACTGTCTGAGAGATCTCACCTCATCTCATTCATAAAGAATAAACTTGAACCCAAAGAAAATAAATGAGAAAATACTTCCTCTCAGCTTCTTGTGCTTTTCCCTTTCTTGGTAGTATGGATAGGGTGAGGTAGGATTTAAAAAGAGAGGGATCTATAAATGTGGAACATTGCATAGAATAACAGATCTTTTCAATGATCTGATTAATTTTTTCATTTATTTTATTTCTTTTTGAAAAATTCTTTGTTATTAGGGGTGATTCTGGGTGAGATTGAAGCAAAGATATAAAAGGAAATCTAGTTAATATAAAAACAAAAGCTATTAATAAAAATTCATTTAAAAAAAATCAAATGTTTCACATGAAAAGCAGAAAAGGATCTTCTAATTTGGCTATTATTCAGTCATTTCAGTCCCATCCGACTTTTTGTGACCCCATTTGTGGTTTTCTTGGCAAAGATACTGGAGTGGTTTGCCATTTCCTTCTCCAGTTAATTTTATAGATAAGGAAACTGAGTGATTTGTCCAAAGTCATATAGCTAGGAAATGTCTGAGGTCAGATTTGAACTCAGGAATATGAATCTTCCTGATTTCATGGCTAGTGCTCTATACACTACGGCACCACCTAGTTTGCCCTACCAATTTGGCTATTTCTTACCAATCCTAAATCTCCTCCTCTCCAAGGTACAACTCACATCTTGCAATATATCCTTTTATGGTATGTCTTCCACTTTCTTTGCCATCCTGTTCACTCTTCTGGAGGCTTTCATCTTGTAAATGTCCTAAAAACTTAGGTCCTGGAATTAAGCACTAGTGGTCTCGATATGGAATAATCAGGTCAGAGGAAGATGACACTATCACCAGCCTTTATCTGATATTTCAGACTCTAAGAAAGCTTAAAGGTAATGAAGTCCAACTTCTTCATTTTACAAATGAGGAAATGAAGCTCAGAAAAAAAGTGATTTGCTCAAGATCACACATGCAATAAGACTCTAGTTGCTGAATCCAAATACAGCCTTCTTTCCTCCAACAATCCATTAAAACCATATTATCATTTTTTTCCAGCTACAGCATGCTCCTAACCAATGGCTTGTTCACCTTGCTAGTTAGGCAATAATATTAGCATAATTGTAATAAGTACCAAAAAAAAGTACTGATTAAATTATTATATGCATTCTCATTGGCAACCTTGGAAAGCCCACATGATGGTAATAGGCTGAAAATGGAACCCAAGAATAATGGCCCTGTGACCTTGACTTCAGGCCTTAGAAATATTCAACCTTGGGTCATGGTCTTGAAGTGATTACTGTGCTCTTGCTTCACAGCCAGGATTTGTGTGGTTGAAATTTCCTCACTAGCTCCAGGAAAACAGCTGAATGATATGCAGTAAGACCTTATATACCTTGCATTTTGAGCAAAAAAAGCATGCCATTCCAATGAAGGTTAGTTCCCTTCTCAGAGACAGCAGAATGGCTATCATGACTATAAGCCCTTCCTAGATGCAGAATAGGAGAAAGGAATGAAGGAAAACTTGAAAAATGAGACAGCCCCAAATCTGAAATAACCCTCATGAATTATGTTGTAGTTCTTCAGGATAATCCCTTGGATTCTGCCCCCCAAAAAATGTTTTTTTACTATCATCCTTAACAAACTGATCATTGAATCATAGACTTGGACCTGAGAGTGACTTTAGAAAACCATTAAGTCCACTCTCTCCTCATTTTTATAGATGAGGAAACAAAAGCAGAGAAGTCGGGTGGTTCATCACTGATCATACAGCTAGGAAGAGGCAGGATTTGAACTCAAGTTTTCCTGGTGTTGAAATTAGTTCTTTATTTGCTGTGCCTCTTCATAGGTAATACATAGTATACCAAAAAAAAAAAAAAAAAGTGCCTATAGATAATGACTAAATTACATGTACTATAAGCAGATGTTTGTTTTGTCTCATGGTATACCAGAAAATGGGTGATTTTCCACATAACTTGTGCCCTCCCCAGTCCTTTCTCTGATGTCCCCAGAAAACCGAAGCAATGATCTTTTGTGCTTGCTTTCATAAATCTTTATTTTTATATTCTAAGAAATAAAAGAAGGCAGCAGATATGAGAAAAAGGACTCCATCAGAATAGCCAGAACTAAGCATCATCAGAAAATGCACATCAGAAAAAGATCACCTGTGTTAAGACACAAATGTGTGGTGGCTGTGTGTTTATGTGCACACATGCGCTTAGGCCAAAGATACTTTGAACTCATCTATAAAACTGCTGAGAGTTTAACTTACCATATATTAGCATAAAGAACATATAGATAGTTTAGCCCGACACATGCCAGGAAAGCAGAATAGGTAGATGACAGTTAGGTGAATTTTAGATACACAAGCAACTTATAAATAAACATTTGATACAAAAAACCAAGATAAACTAACAATAAATAAGTGGATTTAATATGGTTAGATACACAAAACTATTTCAGTGAGATAAACTGAAACTGGATAAAGGAATAGCAAAGTGTATAGGGGACCAAATAAGCAATTCCTTTAAAAAAAAAAAAAAAGAAAAAGAAAATTCCCCTACAGGTTTTGCTGATAATGTCAACAAGCATCATTCTTACCACATTCTCAGTATATGTCAAGTCTTCTAATCTGTTGTAAGCTATATTCTCTATAGACAGATATAACACCAGAGAGAACATTAAGACCACCTATTCATATTTTCTTGACATCTGAAGTACAGTCAGACTTCAGCAGGCTTGCCTCACTGGCAAAGAGGAGATCCAAAGTCTTATCTAATATTCAATCACACTAAAAGCAACTCCTGAGGCAGTAAGCTTTGTATAAATATTACACATTCAAAATGGTTAAATCAAAAAGTAACTTCTGGTCCTCTCCCCTCACATTTGGGCACTTAAAAGGATCACAGAGTCAAAACTGTTCAGGATACCAAGGGATTTAGAAAATAGCCTCCTACATATATAACTCAAATTGGTTTTGATTGATCATTAGACCTAAAGTGAATTTCCCATGAGGAAGATTTCTTATGTGAATAAGTTCATGGATGAATTTCAAAGATGGAATAACAAGGTTAAGAGTTCCAACTATCTTCCAATACACTTTGATGTATAGGAAAGTAGATACTACTTAAGTTTTTTTGTTGTTTCATTTTTAATGAGGATGAGAGATGGTCAGTTTTAGGTTCCACTCCATGCCCCATCAAGAGAGCCTTCTAGGCATCCACTGCAATGGTCATTCATACAAGGAAAAAGAAAGGGTGTAAAGGAATGACCTTACTTTCTCATTGGCCAAAAGCAGATGAAATCCAAAATCCCTTAAAGAGCTGGAAGTTCCACCTGGTGGGAGTGTTTTTTTCTTTCTTTTTTTTTTTTTTCTTTTTCTTTTTCTTTTTTTTTTTTTAAACACTGAAAGTCACAACAAAGGAGAGAAGCCATTCTTTATCATTGCTCTTGACAGGTATTGTACTGGTCCAAGGAAACGATTGTTTAGTTACTACTACAGACAATATCTATAAGAAACCTCTTAAGCAGCCATTTGGCAAGGATGAATGAATATTTTTACAAGTAAAATGAATATTTTACAAGTAACTGTGAGAGATGGCTAAACTGGGGACCTTTACTTTTCATCTACTGTCATTCTTTTTATGAAAAGAAGAAACCATGGAGGCCAAGATTGTAGAATCACAGAATTTCAGAACTAGAAAAGAACTCTCTAGTTCAATCCATATCTGAAAAGAATGTCTTCTACAACAAACCCAACAAATGGCCATTCAGGCTTTGCATGAAGCCTTCAAGGAAGAACAAATTATCTCCAAAAGCAGGACATAATATTTTTGCAGAGATTTAATTGTTATAAAGATTTCCCTCTTTATATCAAGCATAAATATATTTTATATAATGAAAAAACACTAATTTTGGCAATGGAAGACCCGGGTTTACATTTTTTATCCTCTGACCTATTGGGCAATGTTAGATAAATCACTTATCTTCCTCAGAAATTAGTTTCCTCCTCTCTAAAATGAATGGACTGAATCTCTAAAATGAATGGACTAAAATGAATGGTCCCTAAATCCCCTTTCTGCTCTAATATTCTGTGATTTCAAGTCTATGAAATTAGAATGACTATATATGAACATTGAGAATGAACAGATTGTGACCTTATTAAAAACAAAAAGGAGACACAGCAGTTAAATGTGTTGGTATAGCATAGGCCAGACTCAAATCTAGTCAGTGATAGAAGCCCTACATATAACTGGTATAGACATAAAGAGTGATAATATCAAGACCATTCAGTGCTCTGGCTAACATTATAGTATTCCTAAATATATCTTCCTTTATGAAGCCACACTATATTCTTTTCCTTTAGTTCCAGGGAACAAGGAGAGTTTCCTCTTTTTTGGAACTAGTCTCCTTATATCTTAGGTATATTGTTTTCCATCTTCCTACTTTTTCTTTCTTCTCAAGATCAGCCCCTTCTTCCAAATGTGCAAAACATTCTAAGACATAGCATGACATAGTAGATCAGGGGTGAAGAATCTTTTTTCTGCCAAAGGACATTTGGATATTTATAATATCATTCATGGGCCATGCAAAATTATCAACTTACAGAACTCAAGCAGTGGGAGGTTGATGTCTCTATCTTTCAGTTCATCATCTGCAGCCTTGGCAGAGCCAATCCAAATGATTTCATGGCCCATGGATCAGATGTTCCCCATACTCATAATAAATGGTACTCACTTCAAAGTCAGAAATATCTGGGTACCGGTCTTATCTTTAATATATACTGGCTATGCGTTTCTATCACTTCTCTCAATACTCTGAGCAACTAAAACAGTAAATAGCAGAGAAAGTGCCTACTGATACAATGATAAGGGTTACGAATGCCAATGAAATCAGAAATATAGTTCCTGTCACTGTCTCCATAAACTTCCTAATAATTAGAGGTATCCCAAAATAGAAAGGGTTGCCTTGGAAGGTAGTCAATTCCCTATCTCAACGGGAATCTTAATGGAGGTTGTCAATGGGAGACTATAGGACTTGTTAAAGGAATTTTTGATAAGAAAATAATATTTTAGGTCAGATGATTTATATAGTCAAATGTCTAACAGATCCACTCTAGTCCTGAAGTACTATTCTTCTTTATAATAACTCTTCACCAAATGATTGGTCACCAGTTTCTTTTTGAATACCTCCACAAGTAGGACAACTCATTACTTCTCAATTTGGCTTATTCCATTCTATATCCAATAAAGATTCCCAATATTAAAAGTCCTCCATCAACTGGAATCTCTTTCTACTCAACAACTAAATTTAGCTGAGATGATTTTCCCCTCCTTTCTTTTACTTATGTTTATTGTCTCTTTAAAAATTTGGAGTCAAAATTTAACTAATCTTGACAGCCTATAGTGATTTAACTCCAACTTAGCTACTTTATCCATTCAAAAAGGCTTGATGAATTCAGGGTTATTGTTTTATTTTTTTTTCCTGAGTCATCCTGTACTTAAAACTGTTATCATTGAGGATGTGATCTAGACTTCTGAGTGTGGGAAAGATTAAGAAAGAATTGCTATCAAACATAAAATGACCTTGACTTTCTAGAAGAGATAAAGCAGGGGAAAAATTTATTATCTTTGGGTTAGACACAATGCTGATACAATGCTACAAGAATATTTGAGCCATGAAGATTACTATTTTGTCCACCTGACAATTTATGTTTCCCAAAAGGGACACAAGTCTTAGAAACTCCTCTCCATCCTCTCAGATGATTCCCAGAAGTTGTCTCCTCAGCCTATTACTGCCCTTTGCACTACATATAAGGCAAGCTCTTTCCCATCTGGGATTGTCAAATCTAGTTCTCTCTTAAGATTTCTTTCTTTCTTTTTTAAGGGATGAAGAGGATTGTGAGATGTGGAAAGGCATAAACTTTCCATTCCATACAGGGAAACCCCACTTGTACAAAATTTATGTGACCCAAAGCACTAGACTCCAGGAGGAAATTAGGGGGAGAAACCCATATTTGCTTCCTTTCTGACAAAATCCTTTTGTCAGAATGGATAGTCAAAATTGAATTTCAGGTAGTTTCTCATTCTGAATAATACATGAGTCATTTACCACTGGTAAGAACATATATTCTAAGTATTCTATTAAGTATAGAAAATAAAGATTACTGCCTGATAAGTTTGGAATATAAACTTAAAAAAGAAACGTTGGGTCTTGAAAGAAATAGTCCATGACTGTCTTAATTGGGAACTTTGGTTACAAGACTTAAAGAAGAAAAAAGGCAATAGCATCCAGCGAGGACACTAAACACAAGAATGTGGTATAGAGAAAAAATGCATAGTGCATATAAAATGAAATTATATATGTATGTATATATATACACACATATAAAACAACCTTTGCAAACATTAAGCAATTGCTAATATTAGTGATTATTATTATATTGGGGAAAACCACACACACACACACACACACACACACACACACACACACACACACACACATATATATATATCTACACAAACATATAATAAATAAAAGGTAATTAAGGAAGTTGTAAGGATAGAATCAAGAAAGTCTCCATGATAGAAATTGTCTCAAGTTGAATTTGGAGGTTAGCAAGGATTCTAAGAGGTTCATGATTCTAAGAACCATTCAAAAAGGGAACATGGAAAGAAAACTAAACTGTGTGAACTGCCATGGCCACAAAGCAGAGCCTTGACAGGAAGACTTTCTTTTACAATAATAAAGTTTAATTGGAAGCATGGCAAGGTAACTAGGGGTTTAGTCTTGGAATCAGGAACTCCTGGGTTCCAATCTTGTTTCTGACTTAAAATTGCTCTGAGATTAGAAACAAATGTCTTTATCTTTCAGTGCTCTATGCAGCTAAGACTTTAAGTTACAGATGAGTTGCTCATCTGCATGAATGGAGGAAGGTTTCACACTGGTAGATCCCCATATGGATGAAGTTATGGGTCTGGACTATACAGTTCTCAAATCATAATTCTTTCCTTAACTCTCCTATCATAACTACAGATATTGGAAAAGATCATATCACCAATCTAGAGCTGAAGGGAACCTTAAGGGGTCATTGTCTAGGTCAATTTCTTTCCGGATGATAAAATGGAAGCTCAGAAAGGTTAACTTGATCAAGGTCACAGAGGTATGAAGTAGCAGAGCTGGGATTTGAATACAGATATTAGAATTCCAAGGCCAACATTTTTCCCATTATACCTTTATCACCACCACTACTACCCACCCACCTACTCTGCCCCTAGCCTCAAGTATTTGTATTTACAATTCAATAATCCTGAAAATGCCTGCTTGAGACCAAAGCTGCTGTTAATAATTAGCATCTCTTTAAAGAGAACTTTTACTGTGGAACAGAAGAATCTACTTTCCCATATTCCCATGTATGGAAACACTAAAGGAATTATATATTATCTAATGCTTTGCATATTTATGTTTGAAATCTTTTTTATGAAGTGTTACTTTAAAAAAAAAAAAAGGACTTGTTCATCTTTAAAAGGAAATGATTGATTGCTGCCAGTCAGGCATTCCTTCATTCTTGGCTCCTCTTAGCCTCTGTAATAAGTTTTTCACGAACACCGGTCTGCTATTAAAGAATGGTATTCATCATAAGCCAAGCAGAGAGGAGGCAGAGTTTGATGGGCACAATACCATATTTCAATCCACAGTGTCCTTTTTGTTAAACTTGATCTGCTGCATCATTAACATTTGAGGGAAAAACACATAGAGCCTTTAGTAAATATTAATCAGAAATGAGAGAGCCCCTTCCCCTCCTCAATTACCCATTACTGAGCTCTCCAGGTGATAATGTCTTGTTAAATCTTCTATTTACTTAAAATTCATGTGGAAAAAAAATACTTTCTGCACATTTCATATAGTGTTCTTAACAACATAAGTGGGCTTTGTCTGGAGGAAATGGTTTCATTTTTCTTTCCCCATCACTGTTCTTAGAGGCCCAAATATTCCCAATGTGATAAATAATATGGGAGGAATTCTGGCATTTGGGTCATCAGGAAAACATCTAGCACTCTCGGCTTGAATGTTTTCCTGATGAGCTCTAACTTTATGGACATGGTTCTGTGAATTAAGGCATGCTGAATTACCAGTCTGGTCCTTCAGGTCCTGGAACCAAACCTGGTGTCTCAAAGGGGAAAGATCTCAAGAGCCCATTTTTTCTCTACTTCAGATAGCATCAGACCATGTAAATTACCATCAGCCTTTCCATACTGGACTGAAGCAGGTCTAAGTCATGATCTTTCTTATTATCAGGGAAGTCATTAAAACTCCATCAGATCAATTGGGCACTGACATAACATTAAAAATGTGCTCTTGGGAGATCTATTTCCCTACTCCTGCAACTGGTGTAAGTTCAAAAAAGCTCATAATGAAATCGTGTCCCATTCATGTCAGTTCCTGAAGTTAACAATGAATATTAAAATGCAGATTGCAAGAACTGGATTAATCATAGAACATCAAAATCTGAAGCACAGAGGCCATGAAATCCAACTTCTGATTCCCCATAAAAACCAAATATGCTGTCAGAGTTGTTAAGGGACAGAGGGGAAATGCAACACACCTAAGTATCAAAGATATTTGACCAAAACTTTCTAATAATCAATAATGGTCCAAGATTGTCAACACAGTTACTTTTAGCTAAGCTATGGCTTTAAGAGGTAACTCCTTCTTCAGTCGGACCTATTTCTTTCTTCCCTCCGTAGTGCTAAAACCATTATCCAACACATGACAATTCCTTCTTCACAATCTTTTCCACAACTTCTTCATCTTCTTATGTCTATGATTAACTGCTAAAATCAGAATTAACTTTCATGACAACTACTCTGACATAAGATTTTTCCTCATAATGATCAACAAACATTTATTGGATGAATACTTATTATATACCAGGCTTTCTTTGTGTTAGAGCAGCAGAAGCATTCCATTGATAACTTCTTCAGTATCATGTGGATACATTGGACATATTCAATTCAACTCAAACATTTATTAAGCTTCTTTTATGGTCAAGGGTGTTAGGTGACAGGGACTGGGCTAGGTGCTAGGAATAAGGGGAATAAAGGCCTATCTGATCCTGTGTGGGCTTACTAAACCATCAGAAAAATTCCACAGAGATACCCACAAGTTCAGAACAGAGTAATAAGTGATTTGCAATAGGCAAAAGACTTAGATAACCCAACCAGCCTACTCTCAATGATCACCTAAAGGCATGTTAACATGACTTTCAGCAGCAACAACAAATTATTAAGGTACTGCTTACCTACTACCACATTGTGCTAAGTATTGTGAGAAATATCAAAATAAAACATGGTTCCTGGCCTCCCGGAGCTTATAAGATTAAGTAAGGAGGACAGATTGAATACACTGCTAACTGTAATGCAAAATAGATAAGAAGAGAAATCAAATAAAGCACTATTTGATGCAATCATGATTCATAAAATTCAGTGACGAAGGAGAGAACAGTCATTTGGTGAAGGATAAAATGGAGTCAGCTATTTTGCATGCTAGAGACACAAGGATTAGCTAGGCTACTGATTACTAAAGAATAGTTGCAGCCTCAGGTTTTTAAGAGGTTTACTTCATACACACCTTGTCTGGCCTGAACATCCCTTTATTGCTTGTGGCTTCACTGCAATAAATTTTCATTATATTTTGTTGTTTAAAGAGATTCAGTATGATATGATGAAAGGGCCAAAAATGCAGTCAATTATCAGGATGTTTCCAAATATCGTGATGATCTGGCATCATGTAAATTAATAATGATAGATAGAATAGTATTTTTTTATGATGTTTTAAGGTATTTTTACACATATTCTTTACAAATATCATCTCATTTGATCCTCACAATAACTTTGGGAGATAGGTGCTATTAATATTCCCATTTTACAGATGAGCAAAAAGAGGCACAGAGAGGGTAAGTTTAGTTGCCCAAGGTTTCACAGCTAAAAAGATGTGTGTGGCAGAATTTGAAGTAAGACCTTTCTGATTCCAAGTCCAGTGAATTCCAATGAACCACATAGCTGCTAACAAGATATAAAAATAAACAGACGATTGAAATGCACTTTCCATCTGGATGCTTTGATATAGTGTAGCTATAGCTTCAGTTAGGTGAAACTTGGCTAAGTTTGTAGAACTAATGTATTTTGCATGTCATCTCACTAATGGAGAAAATAGGACTATGTACAAACACAAAGAACAAAGCAACATTCCTTCAGGAATCTTAGGGATCAAGCTATTAAATTCCATAATTTCACAGATGGGAAGTTATGACCAAGAAGAATTAAGTGTCTTGCTGAAGGAGAACTAAGATTCAAATCAAGGTGCTCTGACAGTCAAATCTAAAGCTCTAAACTCTAAGACTACTACAGATTTCTACTAATTATAGTAATCTTTGTGATCTGATCCTGGACAACTTTCTTAATTTCGGTCTGACTCAGTTTCCTCAACTATAAATGGGGATAACAATGTTATCTAACCTCCCAGGGCTTTTTTTAGGTGCTTAGCACAAAGCCTGACAAATAAATATTTGTTTCCTGTGTTTTCTGCTATACTACATATCATGCTGCCTTTACAATGTTTAATGGAGAATAGAATTCTGAATTCAGTTTATGTAGACCATTTTGGACTCCAACCAAGATGTTGTTAGTTGAGGACCAGAAGTAACTCATTTTTTTTTTTTTTAGGGTGACTTCTCCATAAGGGTCAAAAAAGAACAAGGAATTTCGGATATGATTTATTTTAAAGATAAAAGTCAAAATGTAAGAGATGAGTAGCATCTTCCCAATTTTTCTAATGGGTGAAAGTCTGTTCATCCATGCTGTGAAAACAATTCTAATCAGATAAAGAACTAAAAACAGAATTTGATCAGAATACATGAATTCCCTTAAGGTAGACATTTTATTCCTTTCTTCACCAAAAAAAAAAAAAGATGAAAGACTTGCTTTAATGACAAAAGTGATATGACTGACCTCTTTGGAGCAATGCAAGAAATTCAATGGTAAAACTATTTGAAACTCTGTGCTGCTAAAACAAACCGATGATAAATTTTTCAGTTCAATTTTTGTATCACATTCAAAATATATTAGTAAAAAGTGATTACAAAATGATTCAATAGAAAGCAATAAAAAACAACTATCAAGAAAGTCAATAGCAACATGGTAGAGACACTTTCTGGAGAAGGTTATGAATTGTAACAAGAAAGAGAGTTTCAGAATAAATGGTAGATAGACCTATGCAGATAAAATAGGAAGAAACCTCTAAATCATATTGGCTTTTTTTTTTTTAAAGCAAAAGAACAAATGTTCTTTAAAAATCTCCATATTTTCCTTGTATCAGCAGGAGTAGTGAGTACTTATTGCAATTCTTGAGGAAAATCATAAGTACTTACTAAGTTTCAGGGTAATCAGGAATAAACTGAAATAAGTGATATGAAAATCAATTCTCTCCTCAATTTTCTATTACTAATTGGAAACATTAAATCATTAATTTAATTAACAATTTCACATGATCATTAAATATTATTAATTATTTAAGGGTCAAACATACTACAAAAATTATTCAAGTCAATGGGAACTTGTTAATTCTAATGGCTTTTATGGTCCTGGACAAAATATCCACTTTTTATTTCTTAGGGAATTTAAAACTCAAGAGACCACAGATGTCCTTAAGGAAAAGCTCCACATTCTTTGCAAGATTAGAGGAAAAGAAAAGATCAAATATCCTGATGAAAATAAAATAGGGAGTAGGTGGCCACAGTAAGTAAGAGGTGGCAGTGGCCCCAGGGAGATCAATTGTAGTTTTTCATATTAGCTGCACTAATAGGTTTCCTAAACCTGAAGAAGATGGAAAAAGAACTATGGATTTACCAGCTTTGGGAAGGGGGTGTGTATTTTTACCAATTAATCTATGGCACTTGTACTCTTCCCTTGTACTCTTTGCTTAAGGCAATGTACAGGTTATAAAACCATACTTGATTGCCCATTTCCTCTGAGGTTTAGATAACACCATAGGCATAGACAAGATCAGCCTACATTCTATGAAAGCTTATGATCAGGTGGTGAGGGGAAAAGAGCATTGGATTTAATTTCCCCCAAATGAAAAGTGGCTTCTTTGAAAAAATTTATTTTGATTTTATTTTGTTTATAATTTTTATGTAGTTTTGTACATTCCATTTCCTCTGATAGCATGTAAGTTTCTTGAAGTCAAGCACTGTTTCATTTTTGTTCCTGCATCCTAGGAATATAGCACAGTATTTGACACACAGTACTTGTTTAATAAACGCTTCTTGATTGAAGTCAAAGCATCTAGGTTCAAATCAGATTTTCCTGCTTAATAGCTAGGTGACTTTGAACAAGTACTTCATTCAATTAAAGACTTATTAATTGGAGCACAAGGTTTTGCAAAGGTGAATGCTGAAAACTATCTTTGCTTGTATTTGGAAAAATAAAATATGATATAAAAAACAGCTGATAAACTCCTAGTACATATAAGAGGTTCTGAGTATACAAAAGTTTTTTTTGACCTGATAAAGACCTGACAACGTTCATCTCTCTGGGACTCAGTTTCCTTACCTGTAAAATGAAGGGACTGGATTAGATGAATGTTATTGTTCTAACCAGCTCTAAGTCTATTTTCCAATAATATCAAATATCTTTTACAGATCATCTATAGCTGGATAACAACTGATTATAATACCTAACATTTATATAGTATTTATTATGTGTCAGGCACTGTGATAAGTGTTTTACAATTATTATCTCATTTGATCCTAACAACATTGCAAATTAGGTGCCATTATTAACTCCATTTCACAGATGAGGAAACTAAGGCAAAGACTTATTCAGGGTCAAATTGCTAGCAAATATTTGAGGCCGCATTTGAGCCCAGATCTTGCTAACTCTAAGCCTAGCACTCTATCCTTTGTATACCTAACTTTGTCTAATCTGAGCATCCTAGAAGGTAGTTTTGACAGAGGACAAAAGCTGTGAGATAGTAAGGGCTGGAGGTGGGGGAGCAAAGCACAGAAGAGATGGGGAAAAATTGAAAGCTTAGTTACCATTCATGAGAATGAAAATACAAATAAAACACATCAATCTGTCATAAAAGCTGAAAGCAAACAAATCCCTGTATTCTCTCTGCATAGCTTTCTGACTACAGACTTCCTGCTAAAATAAGGTTTTGCCAAAAAAGCATTATTTGGTGATGAAATTCCATAATAACAAAGAGAATCCATTATTGAAAAGTTTAAATGATATGTGCCTTTTTAGATGTTAAGATAGTACATGCCCTTGAATGCTGATGTAAGAAAGGAAATCATAGGCAACAGGACCTTAAGATTTTTACAAACTCTCATGGGCACAAACAGGTAGGCCATGAATAATACTAGTGACCTTGAAAACAGAAGTAGTAGCAGTACTCTTGAAATAGATGGTCATCATGATTGTGATTGGGAGTGTGTGGGGGGGTCAAGATTCAGGATTTGCTTCCATGACTAACTTGCCTTATGAGGGATGAAGCCAGAAAACTGTGTTGCTTGTGACTTAATTGTCTCACCTGAAAAAAGGTAATATTGACTCTTCTCCCCAAAGATGACAAGAACAAAGTAATGGCTAGAACAAGCTTTCACAAAATAAAACAATTGTTATTGCCATGTATCCTCCCACTCTCTGTTCCTAACATCTCCCCTGTATTTCTCCTGTTTCATAGTATAAGAGTTGAAGAGCTCTTCATTTGTTTCACAGGTAAGATAGAAGGACCAACAATTTACTCCTGGGATTAGAGTTGTTTGCAGAGACTGAGAGAGATGGCATTGGATATGGCCTGTGCACATTGCTATTGTCTGATTTGTGGTTAAAACATGTTAAGCTTTAACAGTAAGTAAGTATGCTGGGGGAGGGATTTGCAGCTGTCCAAGGACACAGTAAACTATAGCCCTGGCCACTACACTGCATTCCATTTATATCCACACATTTTCTTATGCTATAGAATAAAGCAAGTAAATCAAGGGGCTCTTGGGACAGATTAGGAATAGGCTCACGATAAATTCCATTAAATTCACTTGTCACTACCCTGACTAGAACCTTCACTTCCTTTTGGAGGCTTGAGTGCATTATTAAACTCTGGGAGGATGGGGAATGTTTTTAAGAAGAATTCTCCTAAGATTTCCTTTTGAATTCCTAGCTGAATGGAAAACTGAAGACAATTCAGCTAAGTAGAGATATACTGAATCTAAAGGGGAATAAAAGGACACTGTTCTCTACCCTTGTCAAACCTCTACTGCTTAAGTTGCTCCAAGTCACAAGCTACTGCTGATCTGGGTCTGTTTTCGCTGATTAATGTCATTTAATTTAGGCTTACTAGTGTGTGGAAGACAGGGAAGGGTTCTGAGAGTCTGTCCTCAGACTGACGCAACCAGACAGGCTTACCAATAGCCAGTCTTATACCCAAAACAACCTTTGCCTTTCTCATCCAGGACTCATGCCCATGGGTAATGTACCCACAGGCATGTTCTTTATTCAGACCAAAGGGAACTAACAGCTGCACTATGTAAGTCCAAATAAGAAGGCAGGCTAGCTATCCCTCTACCCAGCTTAAAAGAATGTCTCAACTGTATACTTCAAACTGCACTATGGCAGTGTATGACCCAGACCTGAATTTTTCCTACCCTTATTTTCATATTATAGTAATTCTTTTTTATGTTTTAACTAAGTTGGTCAACTTATTATTTCTTAAACTTGATATTCAATCTCCCACTTCATTGCCTTTGCATACATAGGCTATTCCTTGCAAATGGAATGTATTTTCTATTCATTTTGGCTTCTTAGAAACCTTTGTACCCTTTAAGACTCAGCTCAAGGGTTACCTCCAACTGGAAGCCTTCCCTGATCCCCCTAGGTCTGAAGTTCTAAAGTTTTATTGTGGGCATTATAGACCCATATCATTGTGTATGACCCCTTTGACATTCTGATGAAATCTACAGATTTTTTCTCAAAATGATATTTTTAAATAATTGAAGGAAATGCTTGATTTCAATTTGAAGTTAGTGAAAATAAAATGTACCCCCCATCTAAGTTTAAAAACTCCTCAAATCTATGGTTCATAGATCTGAGATTAATAATTTCTTAGTTCCTAGTGCTTCCCTCCTTACATGATCTTGTATTACTCTTCTATGTATCATGTTATATATGTTATATTTTATCAGCCAGAAAAATATGACCTCTTTAAGGCCAAGAAGTGTATTACAATGCTTGGCACACAATAGGCACTTAGTAACTGCTTTTAAAAATAATAAGGATAACTAGTATATATGTGTGTGTTTACAAAGCTCTTTATATGTTATTCTATTTGATTCTCATAATAATCAGTACTACTATTATCTGAGAGGCAGGTACTATTATCTTCATTTTGTAAATGAAGAAATTGAGACATAAACAGGTAACAATAATTAATAATAATAATAGCTAAAATGTATATAGTATCTCCTATAAATTATGATTAACTTACTTAATCCTCATGATAACTCCAGAAGGTAGGTGCTATTATTATACTCCTTTTATAGATAAGAAAACTGAGGCAAATAGGGTTAAGTGAGTTGGGTCACACAGCTAGTAAGTGTCTGAGTCAGGATTTGAACTAGGTCTTCTTGACTCTAAGTCCAGTACTGTATGAACTTCACCACCTTTTGAATTGAACTAAATTCTCTTACAGCTTATTATCTTGCCTTTAATAACTACTATTTATGGTTCTGATGATCCCTCTAGCCTTTGGGATTTTGTTATATCTTTTATATGTTATTCATTTTGGCCATTACATTCATTGCAAGCCATATCATGTTAAGACTAATTAGAAATCTGGAAACTGAAAATCTGAACCCTTCTCTATCAGCACTGGGCCTACTGCTATACTAGGTATAGAAGAAGTAGGACAAGACATTGTCTTCCAATACAAAAAAGAAAATGAAATTTCTATGGCATCCAGGATGCAGCAGACTGAGAACTGACCTCAGTGTCAGGAAGAGCCATATTCACTCCCCAGATCTGTCAAGTCATTGAACCCCTCAATTAAACAAAGGAAAATCAGCCAGAAGTTCTAGGCCACATCCTGATCTGCATGAACAGAGATAAAATCTAGACAGAAAAATCATAGGTCTGGTCACATACAAACACAAATTCCTCCACAGCAGAAGCAAAATCACAATGTGTTCATTTACACAGACATTTATATGTCTAAAAAGCTTAACACCATCAATGGTCATAGCTATATTTTTCATTGTCTAATAAACACTTTTATTACAATGCCCAGTTAGAGGCTAGATCAACTATTACATTTCCCATCTGGTATCCAGATATGAGAGCATATTTCAAATTACTCTCCAAATCTATTTCATAGATCAGGGCCTTGACCTTGATGGAAACTGGACACAGAGTGAGTATGACCTTATACTCCCTGAAGACCCAGGCAGAAACAAAAGGCAGAGCCAAGCATGAATTCTCTGCTAGATTTTTTTTTGGATCAGTGGGTATGTTTCAAATAAAAATCTTCTGTGTGTTTTATCAGGCCTTTTGACTAGGATCTCACAGACCTAACTAAAGCAGGTGTTAGAATTCATTCTTATTTTATAAGAGAAGCTCAAAGCAGGAGCAACTTAGGAAAATGTCACCTTTATCAAGAGAATGCCTATAGGCACCATATAGCTTTATAAGAGGAGTTGGAAACATGCAAAAATGTTAAGAGTGCTTCCAAATGTATGGCTCTGACTCAACACCCGAGCTGTCATCAAGACAATCAAGTAGGGTTTCAGGATGTGGCGCAGTCACATTCCCACTGGAAAAACAGTTCTCCTTACCACAGGGTACTTAGCTTCTGACCCTTATCTAATCTATGCTATTAGCCTCTCATCCTCAGAAGGTCTAAATCTCTCACTAGAATGAATGGAGGTATGACAAAACTGAACTTTACCCTTGTTTGACTGATACCGATTTTATACCTAAATCTTTCAAAAAAAAAAAAAAAAAAGACTAGTCAATGGCCCAAAGGCTGAATTTCAGGTCACTTTTAATGGTGCAGAAGTCAAGCCTTCGAAGGTGGGGTAGTTTCCATGTTTTCTTTGGATCCCCAGTGCCATCTCATAGTAGATGTTTAAGAGATTACTCAATGATTGATTCATGTTTGGATATGTTATAGTGATTGTTTGGAAGTGATTTTTCTTGGCCTTTGCATCCTATTTTCTACTTCCTATGCTTCCTGTGGTCAACTTTAAAATTTTAATTTAGTTTTTCAATTAATAGTTTTTCTTTTTCTCCCATTCTCCATCCCCACCAAAAAAAAAAAAAAAAATCAAGAAAATCATTGTAACAAATATTCAGTCAAGAAAAACAAATTCTCACATTAGTCATGCCCTAAAATATATTATCTCATTTTTAATCCTCTGGAATCATAGTTGGTCATTGCATTGATCAGATTTCTTTTTCTTCTTTTATTTTTCCCCCAGTTATAATAAAATAAAAAATTTACATTTGTTTTTAAAATTTTGAGTTCTAGATTTTCTCCCTAATCCCCATTCACAATTAAAAAACCACTTGTGAAGTTATGCAAAACATTTCCATAAAAGTCAAGTTTTGAAAAAAAATATATCAGTGCTCCCACCCTAATAAAATTAAGTTAAAAAAAGAGAAGGAGATAGAGGGAAAAAGAGAGGATGCTTCAATCAGTATTCAGATGAAACCAGTTCTTTTTCTGTGTTGGATAGGATTTTGCATCCCAAGTCCTTCAGAGTAGTTGTGGATGGTTGCAGTACTGAGAATTAGTAGTCATTCACAGCTGATTATCCCAGAGCATTGTTATTACTTTGTGTACAGTACATTTCATTTTACTTGAGTTCATAGAGGACTTTCCAGCATTGTTTTTTTTTTTTTTTTTTCCCCTGAAAGTATCTAGGGTCATCATTTCCCATAGAACAATAATATTCCATCATAAACACACACCACAATTTATTGAGCCATTCCCCAATTGATGAGTTTCCCCTCAATTTCCAATTTTTTTTTGCCCTGAGAAGAGAGTTACTATGAATATTTTTTGTACATATAAGTTATTTTCCTTTTTTTTTTTTTTCTGAATCTCTTTTGGTATTCATGCCAAGCAGTGGTGTTATTAGGTCAAAGGATATGCATGAATTTATAGTACTTTGGCATGGATTATATCTTTTAATCTAAGTTTAAGAAATGAGGTCTTATCAGAGAAACTTGTTTTTAAATTCTTTTTACAATTACTATTGCTATTTGTATTTCCCCCCATTTATTTTCTTTCCTTTCATCTTGTCCCTCCTCAAAAGTGTTTTGGTGCTTGCTACTCCCTTCCCCAACATGCCTTCTCTTTTATCACCCTTCCCATTCCTCTTCTATTTTCCTGTAGGGTAAGATAGATTTCTATTCCCCTATTGAGTATATATATTATTATATATATATCATATATATATAATATATATATATATATAAAAAATGTATGTATGTATGTTATTTCCTCTTCGGGCCAATTCTGATCAGAGTCAGGTTCACTCTCTCACCCTCTTCTCCCCTTCTTCCCCTCTGCTATAGAAGCTTTTTCTTGCCTCTTATTTATGTCAGATAATTTGCACCATTCTATTTTTCCTTTTCCCTTTTCCCCAGTACACTCCTTTCCCACCCCTTAATTTCATCTTTTTAAAAAAAATATATCATCCCTTCATATTTAACTCATACCTGTGCTTTCTGTCTAACTGCCATAATAATGAAAAAGTTGTGAATTACAAGTATCATCCTCCCATATAAGAATGAAAATAGAGAAACCTTATTAAGTCCTTTATAATATCACTTTCCTGATATATCTTATGTTTCTCCAGAGTCCTGTATTTGAAAATCAGATTTTCCATTCATCACAAATGTTTGAAAATCTTCTGTTTCACTGAATGATCTTTCCTCTGAAGGATTATACTCAGTTTTACTGGGTAGGTGATTCTTGGTTGTAATCCTAGCTCCATTGCTCTCTGGAATATCATATTCCAAGCCCTCCATTTCTTTAATGTAGAAGCTGCTAAATTTTGTGTTAACCTGACTGTGGCTCCATTATACTTGAATTGTTTCTTTCTGGATGCTTGCAATATTTTCTTCTTGACCTGGGAGTTCCAGAATTTGGCTATGATATTTCTGGGAGTTTTCATTTGGAGATCTCTTTCAGGAAGTGATCAGAGGATTCTTTCAATTTTTATTTTACCCCCCGGTTCTAGAATATCAGGACAATTTTCCTTGATAATTACTTGAAGATGATGTCACATTCCTTTTCTACTGCACTTCTAAGTTGCCTTCAACTGGAAAATATTCCACTCTATCTTTCTGGGTGTCCTGATGTTCTAAAATTTATTTAGAGTCATTGTTTAAAGGGATTTGGAGAGGTTTGGGGAATAGGTTGGATGAGTTCCTGTCTTTACTCCACCATTTTGGCTTTGCCTCCCTGATTCAATTTCTTAAATCTTTTAAAGTTTTTATAAATTGCCCAGGTTAATAGAAGAGGAAAAAAAATACTTAAATAGTCCCATTTTAGAAAAAAGAAATTGAACAAATCATTAATTAACTCCTTAAGAAGAAATCTCCAGGGCCAGATGGATTCACAAGTAAATTCTACCAAACATTTAAAGAACAATTAATTCTAGTACTATGTAAACTATTTGCAAAAATGGATAAAGAAGGAGTACTTCCTTTTATGACACAAATATGGCACTGATACCTAAAACCAGGAAGGGCCAAAACAGAAAAAGAAAATTATAGATTAATCTCCCTAATAAATATTGAGACAAACATTTTAAATAAAATATTAGCAAAGAGATTACAACAACTTATCAGCAGGATAATACATTATAACCAAATAGAATTTATACTAGGAATGCAGGGCTGGTTCAATATTGGGAAAACTATTAGCAAAGTTGACTGTATCAATAACAAAACCAATACACATCATATGATAATCTTTAAAAGTTGTTTATTTTTATAATATTGTTATATAAATTGCTCTCCTGGTTTTGTTGATTTTTCTCTATTTCAATTCATACAAGCTTTCTCCTGTTTCTTTGAAATAATTTCTTTCATAATTTCTTACTCTATGCATTCCTATACTATAATTTGTTTAACCATTCCCCAAATGATGACCACCTCTTCTTTCAGGGTCTTTGTCATTATAGAAAGCTGATATACACACATATTTATTTATGTATGTCTCCATTTGTTTCTCTCTCTACATACATAGATCTCTTTTTGTCTTTCTTTGATCTATTTGGGCCATAGTTCTAGTACTTGTATTGCTGGGTCAAACAGTGCACAAAGCTCGATGATTTGCTTTATAGAGTATCCACATCAATCTATAGCTTCTGTCAATTGTCTATCAATGTACGTTTCCCCATAGGCAAGAATTCATCATTTTCCTTCTCTGTAATTTTTGACAACCACAATGGCAGCCAGTATATTTTTCATTATATTTAATATTTTACAATGTAGCATATAGTTTTTTCTCTTTAACATTCTTAATTTTTTTTGTTTTAAACATTTACTTTTATAAAAATTTGATTTACATTTTTTCCTTCTCTCTTCTTATGCTCTTTCTCTCTTCCCAGAATAGCAAGCAATCTGATGTATGTCATATTGAACATATTTCCATAATAGTCATGTATAATTTTTCTAATTAGTATGTAATTGTAATGTTATATTTTAATTTAATCAACACATATATTAAATATTTGCTTTATTTAAGGTACTGTGCTAAGAGCTAGAAATAAAAAGACAAAAGTGAAATAATTCCTGTCTTCAAGGAACTTATATTCTCCTAGGGGAAAAAACTTGTACACAGGTAAGGAAATACAAGGAAATTTGAGAAAGAATAGAAAAGTGTTCTCCCTTGGTATAACCACTTTGTCAGTGGGCTTGAGTGGGTCACTTAGGTAAACACCCTGCATGGGTGACACTCCCAACTATAAGAGTAAAGGAATGAAAATGTGGAAAATTGGCCAAATTGTGGCTCTAACAGCTGTTCTGTATCATCCTTCAGTCAGCTTGTCCTTCTAAAAAATCACAAACAGAGCCTAAGGGCCCTAAGTTAATATCTAGGGACTCAATCCTTAGGTGCAAGAATAACTTTCCTAGTTTGTATTAGGTTCCATGAAGATTCACCATGCAAATCATTCCAAACAAAGCATGAAGAGGGTTGTTCTGCCTTCTTTAGGAGAGATTAGAGAACCCAGTGCATAAACCTAGAGGAACATCCTGAAGGCAAAGAGTGGATGACAAGAGTATATCTTACAGAACAGCCACTGGGTATATGCGTCACAGGAAAGAGCTGGCAGCCCAGATTTCAGAAAAGCAAAGTTACAAACAAAGAATTGTACGTTTCATCTATCTTGTCAGGACTATAGGTATTCTGGGAAAGCTACAGAAATTTTGACACCTGTTATAATGACATTTATGATGCAGATGTTCATGTTAGACTTCTAGCTTGCTTGCAAGCAAGGGTAGTAAGAGAATGGCAGAGATTTATAGTCCATACCAAAGAATTGCAAAGGAATCTGCTAGAGAGGGAAACTGGAATACATCGTGGCCATCTTCACTCGCCTAAAAGAAATAAAAAAGGAAAAAAATAAAAGCTTCCACTGCCAGCCTGGGGTTCTGATGCTACACTGGTGAAATACCTAGTTGAAATGAGCAAGCCCAGAGCGAGTTAGCATCTCCTAATTTTTATGTCCTTCATCATTGGTGACAACAGGTTCTGCATGGCCAGCCCCATGCCCCAAATGAATAAAATGTGAATGGGATACTTAAGCAATGGCATCAAGTTAATTTTTCCCACTGTTATTATTATTATTTTTCTTATCCTACATTTGCCTTCACTCTATCTCTCTAACCTCTTTCATACCAACTATAAAAACAGCCTTTATTTTAAGGATTAGAAAAAAGAAAAAGAAAGAAAATCATCATTGTGAGATAGACATTGCCAAGAAGTGTTACAGGAGAAAGGAATAAATAATACAGCAGGTGAGTAGCTAGTAAAACACAACATTGATGCCATACATACTAGGGAATATTATTTGCCTCTTCCCATGGCCAATACTTACCCCCTAGGAATATCTTGTTTGTTAAGTTGTCTTAGGGGAAAACAGACTAGCAACTCTCCACAGTCTTTTAGTCAAACATCTCTGGGCCAAAGACAAATATCTAAGAATCAAATTTGCTGATGAAGTGTAGCCAGTGGCAAAGGACTGATATTGACTTTTCCTTCTGGCTAGATCATCTACTTTTATCTAGGCCTCAGTCTGCTAATCTACATAATGGGTGTGCTATGGAGCAGGGTAATTGGTCTTGGCTCCCAAAGCTACCACCCTGTCTACCTAGAATTCTAATTGACGTCAATAAGAGCTCCCTTGGTGAACCAATGAAAGCACAATTTTAACATTCTCTCAATTAACACTAAGAGTTAAATCACAACAGAGTTCTCAGTTCAAACTTTGAAGAGGATTGCATTTGGAAATGAACAAAGCTTTCTTCACAAATTAGGTATTTGTCTTTTTATTTTGCTGTTGCTTTTCTTTTTTTAATCATAATTCAAGCAGACCAAAGATCCTTACTTTTATTCAATGCATTTCTTCTTCTATTTTTTTAATTATTAAGGAAACCCTTAGCATATGGCCATAAATGCCAATGGTAAATGGGGAATTATTAAAAACATTCTTTAGTTCATTTGAAAAAAAAATGCGAGACTTCTGTTTGGATTTGAGATTCAGCTTTGGTACTTATCAGCTGCATGACTCTGGCTGAGTTGTTTTACTTATCTGAACATCAGTATCCTTATGGGTAAAATGAAAATAACATTTGCACTACCTGTATCACAAGGTTTTTGTGAGAAAAGTACTTTGTAAACTTTATATATATCCTGTATAACATAAAGCTTTAGATGATAATTGAAAAGATGGATTGTTTATCATGACATGATTTTATGAGAGGTATAATAACATATTCATAATAATAATCACTAGAGATGGAAAAATTTGGATTTACTGATCAAGGCAATTCCAGCAATAAAAATACTTGGATTTAATAAAGCATTAGACAAAGTCTTTCAAGATATCTTTGGGACAAGATAGAGAAATGGGAGTTAGATGAGAGTATAGTTAGCACATTCAAAAGTGAATGATCAGATACATACAGTAAGATATTGATGGATTGCAATCAATCTAGAAGGAGATCAATCTAGAGCCATTGGAATGCCTCATATATGAAGTGGTACCTGAACAGAACTTTTAAAGAATATAAGACTTAGGAAAAGTAAATGTGAGGAGGGTAGGCACTCCAGGCAAATAGATTTGTCCTTGGTCTTATTCTAGTCAACATTTTAGTCATTAATTTCTATGGTAGCATACATAGATAAGTTTCAGATATGCAGAAGATACCAATTGGAAAGAATATTTGAGAAAGTCAAGATCTGAAAAGATTTCAACAGGTTAAAATTATATGTCAAATCAATGTGATAAAAATGATAGGGATACATGTAAATTATTATACTTAGGTATTTAATAAATGCTCAGTTAATTAGATTTTAAAAATCATTTGCACAAATAAAAGTTAGGAGGGGAAAGGGCCAGATAATAGTTTCTTTGAAAATTACCTCTACATTTTATTGGATTACAAGCTCAAATTACATCCAAAAACTGCTAATCAATGGCAGGTTACATTAATGGAAGTGGAAGGTAGAGCAAGAATGGTTATACCACCGTACTCTGTCCTAGGTAAGCTTTTAGCTTGGGCAACCACATTTTAGGAAGAACCTTGAAAACCTGGGATGCATCCAAAAGAAGACAACCAGGATGGCAAAGAGACTGCAGAGGATTCCACACAGGGGATGTTTAGTCTGGAGAAGAGAAGACTTTCAGTGGAAGATAATAGCTATTATCAAGTATTTGAAGGGCTGTCATATGTAAGAGTAATTAGACTTACTCTGATTGGCCCCAGAGGGCAGAACTGGGAGCAATGGGCTGAAGTTGTAGAGAGACATATTTCAGCTCCATTTACAGAACAAAACTCACTAATGATGAAGCATATCCAGAAAGGGAACAGGCTGCCTTAGGAGATTGTAATTCACCAACACTGAATGTCTTCCAGTGGCATCTGGAAGACCAATTGTCAAGACTGTCTTGGAGGGGATTGCTGTTTGGGTACAGTTTGAATAGATGGCCTCTGAGGTCCCTTCCAATGCTATGATTCTGAAAAAAATCACAACTGTAGAATATTGCTGCTTTCCAACTTTTGTTTTTCTTTTTTCTTTTCTTTTCTTTTTTTTTTGGTGGAGAAAATTCCAACCTTCTTATCTTGAACCAATTATGTTGCCATTGGAAAATTTGCTAGGAAACACTAAAAATAATGGTTATTGGTTTGTTCACTTGGCTTAATCTATTATGTTTATAAATTATTCTTATTTCTGAATATCCCCTCTATGATTTAAGTATAATAATATAAAATCCATTTCCTCTCCTAATCCTCCTCCAACCCCTTCTACAAAAAGTATAGTTGTTTGGATAAAGCAAAATGGAAGGACTTGGATTCAAATCTTGACTCTTTCACACCTATGTGATTGTAGATCAGTTGCTAATTTTAGACAAATTGCTAATTCTCTCTGGATTTCAGTTACCTCAACTATGAAATAAGGGAGTTGGACTGAATGATTTCTGAAGTCCCTTCCAGCTGTATGTCAAAATCCTAGCTTCTAAATATTGCATCCAGATGTTCAGTGGTTTATAGATAAAATATCTGATGTTATTCTGAATTTTTCTATTTTTTGGATGGTTAGTATCATTTAATGATAACACTAATAATGTATTACTTTAAATGCCAAAGTACAATCACCTCTTTATTATACAGATGCAAAAATTGATGATTTTTCTGGCTTTCTAAATAAACCAAGCGAGGATTCTGATATTCAAAGAAGGTGGCAAAGGCTTAGGATGCTTCATCTAAGACACCCTTTATTAAAAATATTCCTTTCATACATTTCACAAAGTATAAGAAAGACACTAGATTTTATAATTTACTGAGGGTCCTGCTCATTCCTGGCACATGCTGAAATTTTATGTCTAAACTGCTTTATAAAGACAAACTTTCCCAGTCCTGGAAAAATCCAGACCTGCCACTCACCATTTAAGCATAAAAATCAACTTTCATTTTCAGTTTAGGCCCCTCTGCCTCTCTGCAAGTTGGGATAACTTTCTTTTAAAAGCCCACAGTTCATGCTTGTCATTGTCACATAAAGAAAGAAAAGTTCCAATTTTTCTGAGCATGGGATTCACTCGGGCCTAGACTTGAGTACTTCAGTCCCCATGGATATGCCACATATGTTTTATGAACTAACATTTATTTTAGACATTCTGGCCCATTGGACATGATCCTGTAAGCCTGAACTCTCTGCTGACATGCTGTTGAACATAATGGGGAGGATTTAAAAAGGTATCACCCAGGAGTAGAGTAGGGCTGTAGTGTGCCAGGGGCTAGAAACTCGAGGATGAGATCAGCCACATAAAGCTGCTCATTGTTCTCCCTGCCAGACAAGGAGTTGTTCCCATTATGTGCAGTCTCAGCTCACCCCTCCCATGCCAGGAGAAAAAAAAAAAAAAAAAAAACCTGAAACAATCTAATTGCTATCCTTGGAACCTAGTGCTCCCTATAAACTTGGAAGCGGGTTCACAGCAATTCACAAACAGAGATTGAGACTTTGATCTAGGTGAATGGTAATGGGGGAGTCTTGAAGTTGCTGTGTGGTATTCTGGATGAAATCCACAGGCCTCGGAAATTCCAAAATGCTTTCCCTTCTACAGATCCCTCAATTAATTACTGAGCCTAAATTCTTACTAAGCATAAATCAACCATTATAAAAATGCCATATATCAATTTAAGATATAATCCAAGCTTGGGGTAGGAGTAGGGGAAAGAATGTCTTAAAGGTTCCTTTAAGTTAATAAACCTTCATTGAGAGAAGATTTTTTTTTTTTGTTTGTTTGGTTTTTTTTTTTGTTTGTTTGTTTTGTTTTGTTTTGTGTTGTTTAATTTAGGGCATTGAAATCTGTTTATTAGTGTAAAAAGTTAAGTATAACTTGATTTCATTAAATTGACTAATCCACATTGAGATAAAGATCTTTGTAGGTAAAGTCCATAGAGTTCTAGCTCCCTTAGAAATTCAGAATATTAGCTGAAAGATTTAATAGATTGTCTATTTACAGATAAGGAAACTGAGGCTCAGAGAATGACAGCCAATAATAAATAAACATTTATTAAGAGCCTTCTCTGCTCCAGGCACTGCTAAGAGAGATCACATAATTGCTCAATGGGATTTTATGCTATTAAGTCAAGTATTCATTCCAAGAATTTAAACTTCTTCATATAAACAAAGCCAGAAATCATCGAAATGGGCTGCTATTAAAAGACAGAGTAAAACATCTTTGACCAAGAAGATGTCAAAGAGATTTCTTCATTCTATGATAGACAAGATTTAGTCCAACCAGAACAGACAGAGAGTTAAATAACCAATTCCATAACAACTTGTTACTCTCATTAAAATCTCTAACAATCATCAGATCAATGGACCTATTTAATTTCTATAAATAGCTAAGACAATCCATGAAAACAAGTCTGAAAAGGGAAATCATTTTCAAAGTTTGCTCCTTGCTCTTTATTGAGTGTATGGCCTCAGTTCTTAAGAGACCCTGCATTGAGAAACCCTATGAAAGATGATTTAAAAGCTAACTAGGGTAGCTTTTGTTTCCATAAATGTGAAAACAATCCAAGGGCAAAATTTGTAACATCTTGAATGAGGATACCAGCTCTATAATCAACAAACTGAAAAAAAGAGATAGCCATTGGGGTATCTTCTTGAAATTATAAGAGTAGCTATGTGAACTAACAAGAATCACTGTTATCTGTACATTGAAAATCTCTGGATACAAATATCTATACATTCAGGTATCTGGCCAACAAAATGGGCCATTAACTCTAAGAGTAGCCAGTTATTTGCACAGAATAAAATCAAGGCATAGACTATGGAAATATGTGACATAGTAGAAACAACAGTGAACTTGGCTTAATTTCTGACTTTGCCACTTACTAGTATGTTTTAAGAAGGTCATTTCATATTTCTGAACCTCAATTTCCTCATCTTTAAAATGAGGGGACTAAATGAGATGATCTTTAAAGTCTATTGCAGTTTGGGATGTAATAGGACCTAGGCAAAGCTTTATATAGATTTAGTTCTCTACTCTGTTCCCTTGGGGCAAGAAAAACACCTAATATGGTTTTATCTCTCCTAAAGGTGGAAATCCTATTAAAGAGAAAGTGAAAAAAATAAAAAGAAAAGAAAAGAAAAGAAATGATGAGGGGGCAGCAAAGTGGTGAAGTGGATAGAGCACCAGAACTGAAGTCAAGAGGACTTGAGTTCAAATCTGACCCCAGACACTTAACACTTCCTAGCTGTGTGATTCTGGGCAAGTCACTTAATCCCGATTGCCTCAGAAAAAGAAAGAAAAAAGCAAAGAACTGGATGAGGTGCTGATAGCACATATGGAACAGCTGGCTAATTGCTCCATTTTTATAATAAATTCCTAAAAAAGGAAAAAAGATATCTCATTCATCCAACTAATAATTTTTTTGGTCACCCTTGCATTCTATCACCATTGTGTCATATTGTAAGAAAGTTGAAGACACAAAGCTTGCCCTTAAAAATCTAGTTGACTTGAAAAAACAAAACAAAACACTAGAACGATTAAAAACAGTATTGTAGGAGTTCAGAACAAATCAGACTAAACTTATTATAGGACAGAATCATAGTTATACCGTGTCTGAGTTTGTACCTTCATGTCTTTTATGTCCTGTAATACAAAGTGCAACTGATAGGTCTGTGTAATTCAAGGATGTCACATTTCATTAGAGTGGGTATGCCCTCTAAACAGTGGAGACTGCATTCATCTTTCCTCATCTTACTACACAAACTTTATCATTGGCTATATTAAATAAATAAATAGATAAATGAATGATTGAATAAATGAATGTTAGCCAACATTCTTGCGCTGAACATCTCCAAATGTTTCTTGCCATTGAGAAATCTATCCTTGACCCTTTTGTAGCTTAATAGGATCTCCCACAGCTTGTGTTTTGCTGATGAGACACAGAACTTTACTGGCCAGGTTCTATAAATGTAGTTTTGTCTAAAGGTGGAATGAAAGCCAGTCATATGAGACAATAAAGAATACTTAGCAATATTATCCATTTCTCTTCTTCTTAATTTCAAATGCAATATTACCTCTTTGGAGAGAGGAGGAAGAGATGTCAGGAAAGTGAGTGTGAGTAGTTTGGAGATGAGGAATTGAGAAGGAATAAAGACATGTGTGCAGTCTCCTTACTGGAATGGGCTAATTGGGCTGAGAGGAGAGTGATGGTGGAAATTACAGCTGGGGAACAGGAATCCTAAGCAAAGCCATGAGCCAGGTTAAGACCATAAGACATAGTAATAATAACTGGCAACTCTTTAAAGATTCTAAACTACAGAGAATGTGCTAATAATATACATTGGCAGAAGGATTTTTTTCAATGGAATTCCAACAAAATCAGGATATGGTCAATTCCATAAAAACAACAAAGTAATAATAATACAGTACTTTAATGTTTAAAAAGCATTTTAAATATATTCTAATTTTGGTTTTGCAACAACCCTGTGGGGTATTTCTATATATAGTATCTCTATTTTACAAATTTAGAAATGACAGAAAGAGTAAATTATTTCCCCATAATAACACAGCTTATAAGTGTGAGTGATATTATGTGAACTGAGGTCTTCAGCAGTCAAAATCCAGTAATCTATCTTGCTAGGCTACATTACCCAGCACCCAGAATAGCTTCTAAAAGGTTAATTTTGCAAGTGCAGGGTTTGTACTTTCTGCCATATAGAAGGTAGATATTTATTTAGGTTTTTTTGGACTAGGTGAAAGAGGAGATTCTTCGCCTCAATTGCTATTTAGCCTTAATCACTAAATGGGTGCAGCTTCAGTCAAACAGACCTGCTGAAGATCTTAATTAAAAAGTCCAAGGTTTTCCATTGCATCCACCACCTGATTTCTCTCTCTGGCCACTGGACCCAGATGACTCTGGAGGGGAAAGTGAGGCAGGTGACTTTGTGTAGCCTATCCTTACTTGCATGTCCTTGCCTCCCCTCCTGATGTCTTGGTCCTCTTTGAGAATGAAGGACAAAGAAAAAACACCTCTGTGAGATGATCTGCCATTGGCTTTTGTGGCCCATCTATGGGACTTAACTATGCTATGGCAAAATCTTCATTTCTCTCAGACCTACAAAGTAGCACTCACTATATACCCTTGATGGGACCAAAGCACTCCCAAGGCCAGGTCAGTTGAGTCTCTGGAGCCTTTGTCCCTTGAATTGTCTCTTCGGAGCCATGCATGAGTTGGGGTCGCATAAAAAAAAAAAGGGGTTTAGATGACCCACCTGATAATTCTAGTCAATGTTAGACATATAAAAGCTCTGATACAATTTAATACAACACATCCTACTTCTAAATCCCCGTTGCAATGAATTTGAAATTAGCAAAAGTCTCCATTACAAATGAACAAGATTTGGCTTAGACAATTTCTTAGGAATTACTGCCTTAAATACCCAGTGACATCACATAATGGACTTGGTGAATCATAGATGAAAAGCACAGAGTTTCTGCCCCCTTTAAAAAACAATTTTCCCCAAACAGAATCTTTCACATTCAGATAGCTTATCATTTCCAGCTTGCTCTGCAAATCTTTGGCTTTTCAAAAAGGTCTGTGGGTGAAATGATTTGGGCAACATCCATAAAAAGCCAAAAGACATTTAAAAGAAACAGGCCTCTAGAAAAATGTTTTTGAAAAAAAAATATGTGCTTGGGTTTAAAATGTGAAATTAACATGAAATGAAGATCTCTTAAAAACCTCTAAAATGTAGATGACTGTCTTAGTATCTTAGTGTAGTAGGTACTTGATGCAATCAGCATGTTCTATACAGGTAATTACTTTTACTACTAATGGTGCCTCCCACTCAGTGGAAAGATAAGAGGTTCCAACTCTACTTAATCACAATGCTTCATTATTGCGCCACCACCTACTGGGTAAAACAATTCACTCACTCTATTCAGTGGCTCTCACAAATGAAAAAAATTTATTAAGGTGTGAGGGAAATGGGGGGCATATTTAGACTGCACTGAAAGGATTACCTAGGCAATTTTTACAACATGTCCCATTTTCAGACTTGTGCAGGCCTTCTTAAAACAAGGTCTTTTAGGGGAACAACTCTTTTTATAATTCCAAAAGGAGCTGGTGACTAATAGCATCCTTAGGGTGCTCTGAGGACAGTCAGTGTGAACTTGTCATGGCTGACATGATTAGGCTGACACAAAAGCATCCAAGTGCCCAAGAATGTTGGGATTGGATTAGATGAATTTTTCCCTTCTTTTTCAACTTCCTCATCTCTATTTCTCTTTTTCTGAACAGTGGTGGAATCTTTCACATTAAGCAAATCTTCAATGCAGCCCTGGGAAGTAAAAATCTTTAAATTAATATTTTTAAACACTCTTACTATTAATAGTACCCAATTATATAAGGCTGGTTAAAAAGAAAAGATACAGATCAATTTTATTCTTCATTTAACAATATTGTAAATAACTTGCTTCATGGAAATGATATGGCTTTTTGTTATTAGTCTTTTATAATTGGGAATAATATTGGCTATGGTTTTCATTTTCCTCTTTGCTTATGTCATTCAGTATTTGGAAAACTGTTTCAGTCCATCATAGTGTTGCTAAGAAAAAATGAGTTTTATTTTTAAATTCCCCATGCTTTATAAAGGATTTTGCAATTTTGCTATAATCAGAGATTTTATATATATACATGTATTACCATAAATACTATACTGAACTATTAATTAGTACATTACTAATATATATACACATATATACATATAAATTTATACATATATGTGAAAGCATATATATATGTATAAATATATATATATATAACCAGACTACTATAAGAGCACAAATTAGAGATTGCTATTGTATTTGTGTTTCTTTTGTATTGAGGACTGATATTTGAACCAGGTTCATGGATATTTGTTTCATAGTCTGAGTTTTGATTTAATAATATTACTTTTGCTTTCTTGTCACTTCATATTTCCTGATTTTACCCAGTTCTCTATAATGGGCATTGATACAAAAAGCATCCTTAGTAAAACAAAACAAAAATCTTTAAGAATATAAGTGGACACCACCTATTTTACAATCCACTAAAACAGAATGACAGTCATATTGTTTTATTAGGCAAACTGAATGACTGATTCAGGGTCCAAAAGAAGCCAGTGGGGGACTGGGGAGAGGGGAAAGAGAGGAGATGTCACATGCTCCCTTTCAACCAATCCCCATTAGTTCCCCACATCACCTGAACATACTCATATTTACAAGGCCAAGAAAAAAACAAAGTTCCAAAACAATGTTAGGGGGATTTATTCTGCTTATTTATGTACCACCACATTTCCACTGCCAATCTCCTAGTATTGGTTTGTGGAATAACCACTGTATTTGGCTGGGATATGTTACTTTAGGGCAACAAAAACAATTTCTATCATTCCAAAGTTATCTCTATCACATTAGCCCATAATTATATTGCATTAACATATTAATTATCAAGATTAGTTGTAATCAATACTAGCATGCCAATTAATGAAATTTTATCATGAAGTCAGTAGTACTCAAACCTCCATTTTTATTCCCCTCAATTGTCTCTCTTGAGATAAGATATTACTGGAAGTCAAGCAAAGGCTTATGCATAGAGGCAATAATGATAAGTACTTACTCATAAAAACATTTCACATTCTCCTCTTGCTAAGAATTAAAGGGAAGATACTTTTCTTGAAACACTTCTTTGAAACAGAATTCTAAGGTATCTCTGTAGTGTACTGGTTCCCTGTACAGAAAATAAACTTTTTGATGCTTACAGGACATGAAGAGAAAGGAGCCTTTTAGCTCAATTTCTGATTATACCACAAAATAATCAGAATCCGAGTCCTGATGATTCTATCCCTATCTTTTTCTACTTCTCCTGCTATCCTTAGTTCAGGCCCTTATCATTAGAATTATTATCCTTATCTGCTAAATAATTTCCATGCTTCTCATCTCTTCCTTCTGCAGTCCATCTTTCTCACAACTTCCTAATGGATAAAGCTAACCACTTCACTCCTTTTCTGAAAAACATTCAGTGACTTCTCTTTAATCAATTTATATGAATTCCATATTTGAAACTGTACACAATCTCTCACTAGCCTACCTTTTCAGGCTTATTTCATACGATTCTTTATCATGGACTCTATAATAGTTTTCTTGCTTTCTACTATCCCACTCTTAATAAATACACACTATGTCTGGCACAGATTCATTCATGTCTATATTTTTTTTTAACTTCTTCTAAGCTCAGTTCTGGAATCAGTTCTTCCACGAAGCTTCCCTGACCTCCATGATTAAAAGCAATCTTTGTCTTGAATCTTTAAGATCACTGTCTTTGTACTTAATCAACAGTAAATTTACTGTAATTCTTTTTGTACATCTCATATTTTCCAACTAGCTACTAAGTTATAACCTCCTTGAGGACCAGTGTACACTTTTCATCCTTGTATTCCTAGAGCCTAGCTTTGAATCTTCCAAATAGACATTCAATAAATGCTTATTGAATTGAATTTATAAATCTTGATACTAGGCAGATCAAATCCAGAATTTCACTTAGACTTCCATTCAATCAAGCAACAGATTTTTATTGGCACACCTACTATGGAGCCAGCCTTGTGTTAAGTACTTCTGTAAATGTATTTAACTTTCACAGTATAGTTCTTGGAATGGTCCTTTGTTGTTACTCATTTTCAGTTGTCTGACCCTGTGACTCCTTTTTGGATTTTCTTGGGAAAGATACTGGATTGTTTGCCATTTCCTTCTCTAGCTCATATTATAGATGAGGAAACTGAGGCAAACAGTTAAATAACTTATCCAGTCCTGCCCAAAATCACATAACTAGTGAGTGTCTGGGGCTGGGTTTGAATTCAGGTCTTCCTGACTCTAGGCTCAATATTGTAATGATTGTACTGCTTAACTGCCCTTGGAATGGTCTAGGGGGTTTGAAAACTGTCATCTACCAGGGACAACACAAGCACCAGAGATTAATTTCCTTCCACCCACTGATCTTTTTTTCTCTGCCTTCCCCCAAAAGACAATATGATAAAATGGAAAAGGCTCTGATATCAAAGTCCATTGTGACTTTAGGCAATGTTCAGTCTGAGAAAATCCTTCTGCTATTTTTACAAAATTAAGTATTTTTGCAACTGAACTGAAACAGTGCATTTCCTATAATATTCACAGTGTTGAATAACATAACAGCTCCACTATGCCCATATCATCCTATTAGCTTGCCTTAGAAGCCTATGGTTTTATACTGATAGTATAAAGTAAAAAATGTAAATACTACAGTGTGAAGTTGGATATCTTGCTTTTTATGTAGGCATTCTCCCTTCATCCACTTTTCTTAATTTCTATTCATTTGTTCTTTGAAAGTCACAAAATGAAAATTGGCCCCCAGAATTGTTATCTAAGGATGCAAAATTTAAACAACCTGAAACCTGGACATTTATAACACAACAGCATCTTTCCAAAATACTATGATGGATTCATTATTTTTGAATTAAATTTTATATTTTTAAATCAAAATTACCTCCTTTACTCCTATTGTAAAAGAAAAGGAAAGAAAAACAAAACATTTGTAGCAAATGTATATAGTCTAGCAAAACAAATTCACATATTAGTCATTTCAAAAAAAAATCTTTGAAAGATTTCAGAAGTCTAATCAAGTCAATGCTGCCTTAATTGTTGAAGTGAATTCCACTGCAGTGCTAATGAGAGACTTGAATCTTGCCATGTTAAAAGTCAAAGTTAAATACAGAAATCGTGAGTAACCAATTTCCACTGCATGTTTGCAATTGCAAATATGAAATCAGGAAGTTTGTTATTAATTTAGTCCAAGTTTATGCAATTAGAGTTGTTAGTCATTAATTATACTCTCAGAGGTCACCAGTGACCTACTAATTGCCCAATCTCCTTAACCTCTCTGCAACATTTGACACCATAGACCACCCACTTCTCAAAATGCTCTCTCTTCCTTCTGACCTCTATTATTTCCTCTGAGATTCTCAAGCAGGCCTTTATGGTGATGAGGAAGAGTTTCAAAACAATCCCAAATCAGATCAGAAATGCAGTTTGGGATTAAAGACTCTCATAGGATTTTAAATTTAGAGATGAAAAATACCCTAGAGATCATTTAATCCAACCATCTCATTGTAAAGATTAGGATACTGAGGTCCCCAGAGATTGGGTGATTTGCCCAGGGTTAAATAGTTAATGGTCACATACCTTTATTATTATTATAGACTTGGATCTTATTAGGATTTTGAGGACACTCTTCTTCTCCCCCATCAATATGTGCTCAAAAGTTAGATCTTACACATGACAAACATGGAAAGAAATGTACATACAATTCCACTGTTTTCCAACCTTCTTTTGTGCCAGTTAGGAAGTAAAATACACAAAGACTTGTCATGGGAAACCAATATGGGAAATTCAGATAGTAAAACCACATCCTTCTTGAACCAAAAATTTACCAATATCTGACCCTTGCTCACCTAGGATTAGTTTTGACTAAAGGCAAAATGTTTTACCTGCCTGATTATCTTCTACAGTTTTAAATAACAACAATAAGACTTTTGCTTTTCACTATATTCCCCAGCCGACCCTAGCCCCCAGCCCAATATAAACATGTTCATAATATATTTCACATGACTTCTAAATCTCTGTGAAGATTCCCCAATTACAATGCTGAGAGAATTGTGGGAATTGAGTGAATCACACTGATTCCATTTTTTGACTCAGTGCTGGATCAATCTCAGTTTCTAGTCAATTTCTAGTCCAATTTATCTCTTGTAAGAAAACTTTATTCAATTGTGGGAATTGTGAGAAAACTTGATTGTATTGTTTGAATCTAGATCTCTGTGGCTAGAGAGATGGATTATCTCTACCCCTTGCTTAGAGGTTCTTAACCAAGAACCTAGGTTATGCTGACAAACTCAGTCAGATCCAAAGATTAATGAAAGATAGATACAATTGTCTATCTGAAGCAACCCATGTGTGTTATTTGAAAACTGGTCCCATATTAGTCAGCTGACAGAATCCAGAACTAAAGGATGTACCTGTGTCTCCATGCAAAGGTTACTTCAGAGAGTAAGGTGCACAGAGAAGACTCATTATGAGATGTACAATTTAAAATGACCAAAAAAAGGAATCGGTGATGCATTATTGATCTCAGAAGAGATCTAAGAATCAATTGCATAATGATTATAATTAAACCTATGGCAGTTGATGAGATTACCAAGTGAGATAATATAATATAAAAATGAGGGAGGATACCTCTTTTTCTGATTTCAAGGAATTGTATCTGTTTGTTCCCCTGCCCTAACTTGGAAAAAGTTCCTAATCTTTCCTCCAATTAAAATTTAGATTACCTAAATTTTTATCCTAGATTGTACCCTATTGTTTCCTTTTAATTAATTGGTCTTACTTAATTATTTTTAAAGCATAAAAATCTGTTCTCCCCTGCATTCAGAGTCCAATGCCAAATCTGAGGAGGCCTTGTTCCAATTTGTTATGCATTACCATGTATTGCTTAATAGATCAATATGCTTGGAAGCATAAACCTTTGTTTCCTCAATCATTTCCTCTTTTCCATTCCATGATATTATCAATTTAATAAACATTTTCAGATACCTAGTATGTGTCAAACACTGTACATAGGCTTTGCCTAAATATGAGCTTACTTTTTTCATTGAGGAAATTTAACATATACATTAAAAGTGGGGGTGGACTATTTGTGCAAATATTCAGGGACTGAACAGCTAGAAGAGTCTGGCTCTTCCGTGTTTCCCTCCTTCTTTAGCGTTCCTTTCATTGGCTTTTCTTTTTTTCCTATTCCTTAATTATAGACATTCTCTAATTATCAGTCTTTGACTTTTTTCCTCTCCCTTTCAAATAACACATCCATGGCCACTGCTCCCACAACTACACCTATGTAGCTGATTCTAGCTTTATATCTTTAGCACTGACCTATCAAGCTTTAAATATCTATATATACATACATATAGATATATACAAATGCATATATTTATATGGATATTTAAATGTCTGCAAATAGTTTTCCCCCAATTGGAATAGGAATTCAATTAGAATTCCAATCGGAAAATATATACTGCCACAAACTCAAGATGCCTATTTTCTAAACTCATTGCTTCTGCTCTCAAACCAGCTCTATCCTTTTCCTCAATCCTTCCCTAGTTCTTTCAATAATATACTTTTCTTAATCATTTAACATGCAAATTTAATTATCATATTTGGTTCTTCCTTATTTATTACTCTCTATTCATTTATTCAACATTTGTGTTCATATATAAGATACCATATGTAATAAGGGGACCATCTAGATAACACATGGTCCCCACCCTCAAGATGCTTCCAATTTAATACTGGAAAAAGATAATCACACAAGCAAGTAAAATACAGATAAGAATATAGTAAATATCAGGTGATATATATATATATATGAAATACCATGGAGGTTCAGATGCAGATGAAATTCCATTAGCTTCAAAGGGATGGGGGTGGTGGAGAGTGGAAAAGGCCGCTTGAGAGATGTGACAGCTGATGGACATGAATGATGGAAAAGGATCAAATAGGTGAAAATATGTGTGATGAAATATTTTAGGCAGAAAAATTGTAATGATAAAAGTGTAAAGCATATGTTAGAAGTAATGTGAAGGCTATGTAGAATATATGTAGTAGGTAAATAGAAGATAACAAGAGAAAAGTAGCTGAGACCCAGAATAAATAAATGATTTCTTTGTAAAATTTCTTTTTTTATCTTTCACTTTCAATACTCTTTACCCCAAAATAATTAAGACCTCCATCTCCTCACACCCACTTTTACTGTAACAGACTTATGATATTCATGATTTGTTACCTATTTGTACTCAAGGAAGTCCCCACATTCTTTTCTCAATCTTCTCTCTCATATTTTCTTAACAAGAACATTTAGTCATATCTACTTAATTTTTCCTACCTCACGCTAGATACACTACCTTTGTTCCCCTATTAGCCCCCTGGATATCTTCCTCTATCCATTTAATTCTTTTCTTCAAGGCCCAGCTAAATGTCCACTTCCCAAGGAGTTTTGCTCAACTCCTCTGATCTATGGTGATATCTTAGTAGTTACATTTGGTACTTCTCATTTGTTCATTAGTTATATGTTTTCTTGTACAATCTCTTTAATTCATGCTTGGTACAATATAATTATATTATTGCTGCTTAAATTTTCATTTGTGTAAATCTCTCTCCAAACAGACTCTAAGGTCCTCAAGAGCAGGGACCATGGAAGCAGCTTGGGGTGATAGCAAGAACATTCAACTTGTAGTTAGATGTACTACCCTTACTCTGCCATTTACTAGCTATATAACATTGACCAAAGCACCTCATCGTCTCAATTTTCTAACCTATATAAAATTTATATATATATATATATGTATATATATATATATTTATATATATATATATATATATATATAATATATAAAATTATATAAAAATTTTCTAACTTATATAAAAACATTTTGGTATGTAGTTGTTCTCAAAGGATAGTCCAGAGAATCTTGGGAGTCTCTGAAACTCTTTCAGAGGGTCTACAAATTCAAAAGTAGTTTTTATTTCTAATATGGTAAATATCTATAAATATAACTAAAATAAATGAAAATTCTTTGGACAAGTCCTCAATAATTTTTAATAGTATTAAGATGCAGAAAACAAAAGTTTAACAACCCCTACCCCACAGAATTATTGAGAGAGTGTGCTTTGTAAGCATAAAAATGCTTCAGATGTGAGTTATTACTATTTCATATAGCTTCCAGCATTCTAAAATACCTTTAACCCTGACCTCTCTATCAAGCTCCAAATATATATTTTTCAGATTTCTTTTCAGTTGGATATATGTCCCTGTTATTTCAAATACCAAACATACCTACTGAATAAAAACTTTTGACTGCACAGACTTCAAAAAAGTCCATAGAATTAAAAACTAGGGTTTTAATAATTCCCATTTTATGGAAGACTAAGCTGATGGTAAAAGGAATATTTTGATTGTAGCTATTTACAAAACTGATAGCTATAGAAGGAATCATGGAACAAATCCAGTCTTACTTGTAACTGTGTTATTTTCATAGCTCAGATGAAAGGCTTTGCAAACTATAAAGAAGGATATAAATGCCAGCTATCATTAGCATTATTATTATCTCATTGTAATAGTACAGAATCATTTGGTCAAGTATATTAGTAGAGCTGGGATAAAAATCTCCTAATGTGCTGACAGCCACAATTGATAGAGACATTCAATTCCCAAATCAGGTTAGGGATGAAATTCATTTTTATCATTAAATTTCAGAATTTGGTTGGGGAATTTTCTGTTTTCCAAAAGGAAGTAAGAACCAAGCTTTTCATGGATAAGGATTCTATCTTTTACCTTGTCCTATTTTAAAACTAAAATCACAATTATTTTCTTTCATTTTTGATTTTTAATCTTTATACTATATTTACCTCTCTAGTTCTAGAATTAATACTTTGTTCCTGTCAATAAATCAGGAAATTTTCTTTCTTCTAAGATTGGGTTACACTGGGGAGAGTATAACTTAGAAGTTAAAACAAAATTCCCCCATAAGACTTCCTTCTCCCAGGGAAAAGCATAGAGAATATACTGTAGACAAACATTCCAAGATTTTGGAGAAATGGAGGAAAAAAAGTTAAGCAAAGTATTTAAGTATCTGATGCTATACTGGTTGTGATGGGTAGGTGGCGAAGTGGCTAGAGCAGCAGACTGAGAATCAGGAAGATCTGAATTTAAATTCAGCTTCAGATAACTTAATAGCTATGTGATTCTGAGTCAGTCATTTAACTCTGCCTCCATTTCCTTACCTGTAAAATGAGTTGGGAAAAGATGGCAAACCACTTTAGTATCTTGCCAAGAAAATCCCCCATGAGGTCATGAAGAGTAGGACACCACTGAAATGACTGAACAAAAACGAGAACAAAAGATTTGAAAAACTGAAGATATTGAATACTTTTCAAATGAATGATATAGCCACAGATTCTTCCAGGAATCACAAAAACTATTTATTAGTTGTCATCTTTTGATTTTCTTGTACAACATGGTTTGCTATACACCAAGTTACCTTTTCCAATGTTTAGGCTGACATCTTCATTATTATATGATTTTTCTACAGACCAGGAAATATGGTTAGCCTTAACATGAAGATCTAATTATTTGGTATTGATTTAGCTTTCCTGTACTTCACCCTCCCCCTTACCTCTCCTCCCTATCCACCACCATTTAATCATAGGCAGATTTTAAAATGTAGGATGTGAGCTAATATAGCCTTTTAATTCTGAAATACACATGTTCAGCAATAGTTATCTAATTGTGTAGATATTTTCTATCTTGCTTATACATTAGCCATAAAATAAATGTTCTCAGTTAATCAACATATATATTTATCTAGAGCCTACTAATACTTAAAACCTTATTTGAATTCATGGATGATAAGCTAGAAGTGGCTATTAAGGGATCCTAGGACTGTTTAGGGGATACCTTTGACCATTGGAAGTGAGGTCATGTAGGCAACTGTATCCTATTGTAAACTATTCCTTATTAGAGTCACTCTCTATGAAAAGAGGCATAGGAATAAATAAACCACTAAGGTTTTGCCTGTATTCTTCTTCCCAAAATTCTTCGTCAGCTTGGGACACCTGGGCAGTGGACACCTATGATTAATCAATGATATCTCAAAACACTCTTCCTATAAATTTCACAATTCTCTGTTCCAAAAGTGGCAGTCATAAAGGCCTTTCTTGGTAGTGGAAGACATAGCTGTTGTGATATTCCAGGCTTGGACAGAAGATATTTCTTCATCATTGTATCACTGAAGCTTAGGAGATAGGGAATTCCCAGAAAGGCTTCAAAAAGAGCTCCAGAGTTTAAGCAAAAGCACAAAAATTTGGAATTTATAGAATAGATCTCTGTATTTAACAGGTTAAAAACTATCAGAAGTAGAAAAGAGGAACAAAATCTTGGAAGATGACTCAGTGAAGCACATTTGAATGTTTTCTGGTGTCATGGATTTCTTTGATAGTCTCATGAAATCCATGATCCCTTTCTCAGATTTATATTTCCAAATGCATAAAATAAAACACATAGAACTACAGTGAAAACCATTTATACAAACACTTTTCAAATGATGAAAAATCCATGTGTATGGACAGGAGGCTAAAAACCTATGATTTCATTCATATTATAACTAAATTGGAAACCCATCTGAAACATATGCAATAAAGGGATCTAAGGCCTTTAATTGAAGATTTTCAGGGATTTTTGAAGTTCCCTACAGAACTCACTACCCTCTCACAAAAAAACAATACAATTAGAGCTAACCAAAGTGGGGGACAAATATCATGTCTCCCATTAAGTCTTCTAGGTTGCATGTCCCTAGTTCCACCAACAAATTCTCTGTCATGTTTCCAGTTCCATTTGTCTTTTTTTAAAAATCTGAACTATATTATATTGAAGAGGAACTGTGACATAATTATATTGCTGGTTTTCATTGGGGAAAAATGAATATGGAGGAGTTTGAAAAAATATTCTTTTGACTAAATCTATAACTTGAAAAATAAAGCACACTGCCAAGAATGGCAAGTGTGGTGACTTTACTTTTATGGTACCACAACAGTTTTCAAGAGGTCAATTTTAATTTCCAAGGCTCAGTTCAGCTAGCTGGTTATACAATGTTTAGTAGATGGTGAATTCTAGTCACTAATTAATGTCTGCAAAGCCCTGCTCCTTGAGACATTTGAAAAGGAACAGAACAAAGCACTCGGCTATGATACCACAGGGACCAAGGCTGGATTGGGCAGGCAAGGGAGAAAACCTGACAGATGAGCCAAAAGAAGTCTTTTCCTATCTTGAATTCCCACGATTCAATGATTCATCAAGTGAAGGGATTTTTATCTGGCTTTAATTCAGAGGAAAATATCATTTCAAGAGAAAATATATATGTATGTATATGTATATGTGTATGTTATTTGGTAAAATAAATGTATGTGTTAGTGTCTTACTAATCAAATGGAAAATTGTTTTGTTTTATCGGTTTTGAAACTTCCCCATCCCTCAAACAAACAGTACCCATTACTTTAAACACCTCAGTGTCTAGTAATTGTTCACAAATGTGTCAGGCTACCCGTAATTTAAGTCCTGTCAGGAATAAATCTCAGATACTCACTTCTTCCAGTCAGTGACTTGAAAAACACGCCCACATGTCAATTACAGGAAGCTCTAGCAATGTCTCTTTGTTCTGAATTTGTGTAAACAGAAAAAGCTTCTTCCTCAGTAACAACTGTTTTCTAAAACCTATATAAATGTTTATGTGAACTATCCTGCAACAACATTCTAACGTAAGTCATAAAAGCAGGCACATTAAACACACACACACACACACACACACACACACACACACACACACACACACACACAAATCTGTGTTATACCTCTCGGCAATAAATGCACAATATAATGGAGTTATATAGCCAGTTATGAATTATTCTCACTCAGAGGTCTGACCTCAAAACATTTAAATTTTAGACAATAAATCAAAATGATCTACTTTTTCATGAGAGATTAGTTTCTCATTTCTATACTGTGCTAAAAGGTAGCTTTATAAATAATTATAAATGCACAGGTAAATGACTGAAGAGACAAAAATCTATGTAAATTTGCAACTAATTGATACTATAGATTGGAAGTCTAAGAAGATAACATTTCCAGATATGTTTCCTTTGTGTAATATGCTTTCCAAGAGTCTGACAAATAAGGTATGTGAGAAAAAATTTTCCTCTTTCTTGTGGTACCAGTTGGTACTCTGTGTGTGTGTGTAAGTGTGTATGCAAGTTGAGCTTTAGGATATATCACAATAAAACAATACTTAAGTATATTTAAATTATGCAAAACTTCAAAATTTTACATGGTGATAACTTTATATGTAATAATTACATTGCACTATATAATGTTAAACTTTTCTGAAAAAATGTATCACATACTTTATTATTTGTTGTTGTTCTCAACCAAAGATTTCATTGTTGCACAGAACTTCCAATGAGAAAACTCCCTCTACTAATGCAGATCCACAACTATTCTGCAACTTAAAATGTTAGAGTGTTAGGAACATTGAGAATCCCTGAAATACCTGTCCAGGTTCACACACACACACAAATGGCAGATATGGGATTGGATACAGGTCTTCCTAAGTTGAAGCTAGCTCTCTATCTCTATTCTTTGTTGTCTCTCACATTCATATTAATTAACTTACCTGGTAATTCTTGGCTATATATTATATATTTGCATATTTTTCATTTGATGCTAAGAATATCTTATTTATTCCTAAAATTAGGAATAAATAGTGCTTGCTTTTTGAAGTCAATATAACATCTCATGTAAATAAATTTGGATTGACCAGAACTTATAACATATATGACTGAATAAATCACTTTGTCTGAGCCCCATTTTCCCCAAATGCAAAAAAAAAAAATTAAAGGATTGGATTAAATGATCAATTAATTCCAGTTAAAAAGCTATGATTGTAAGGTCATCATTTAATTTTAATATCCACCATTTGTTTATTTGTTTGGAGGCGGTAGGAAGAAGAAAAGAAGCATGATTAGATCAATAGATTTCACTGAGATGGGAAAATAGGTAAGAGAAAATAATAAGATAAAAGATGTATTACAAATTCAGTTTTGTCACCCCTTCCCAACTCAGTTATGTTTATATCTACTGGAAAACATATAAATGGATAAATAGATGTAAAAAAGTAAGCATAGAAAAGGCCCTTTTTGAAAGTAAAAGGAGAGAGCTTTTCATTAAAGGACAAAAGATCAATATTTCATTATTAACATAATGACAATTGCATACTTCAGCTCACAAATCAGGAATAATCTTTCTCACTCATCTTACTAGTAAGCATATTGGTTATAATATCATTTCCTTCCTAAAATATGTCACTTATACTTTTCTCACCTGTTATATGGAAAATTGAAGTATTTATTTGTGTGTGTGTGTGTGTGTGTGTGTGTGTGAACTTGTATGTTAACAACGACCTTTTGCTATGCAGGATTAGGAAACATCTACTAATATTTCCTTTGGGAAATGAGGTATTTTGTAAAATGTTTCCCTTTGGGTTTTCCTTCACCAAAATGAGGCAAATTGTTCCATTTGACTGTGTTTGTTGGTTGAATTTAGAAAAAGACCCAGTACTGCATAAGGCCGTTATCTGTGAGAGAAGTAAAACCTTTTGAAGGAAGGAAGATAATAAAATAAGTCATTAATTAAAGTGAATCCATACTAATGAGACAGACGGAATCCTTACCATTTGGCCACATCTCCCAACAGTTGAAGGGTAAAAAGGGCCATAAATCACTCATGGTTCAAGAGTCATCAATAGTGAGCATCTTGCCCCTTGCAACTGATGATAAACAACGTCTATTCCCTCCCAGTGCAACCCATTATATATCCCAGAGTAGGTGAACTATAAGGTAACCCATTTATCCTTCTTGGGAAGGTAGCTATTCATATTTCACTTGGTGTAGAGAAAGCACACCCAACTGAATGATGCCTAATGAGGATTAATGGATTATTCCATAGAAGAAGCATCATGGTTTCTCATTTGTACAGGTTTGTAAAATGATAATAAAATTGGGGGAAATGCCATATTGACTTCCCTAGATGTTGAATCTGCAGAATACAAATGTTCTTAAAAGGTGCTAATTATATTGCTTAAATATATTCACTGTTAGATTCTTCCCTATAAAAATGACAATAGGAAGTTTTTAGGTAGGTCCCTTTCTGATGCTAATATTAAATTATTCTCAATATTGCAAACCACTGAACATAGAATGTCTAATTTTCTCAAAGTAACATATATAAAGAGATTTTGTGGATATATGCTTATGGTTTATAAAACTCCTCAGGGTTCTAATTTTATATTTACTGGAATAATGGAATACTATTCTCAAATAGAGAGAGGACTAGGGGTCATTTTATATATGTGTAGCAATGAAATAGGTTTTGGCATAGCTGTACATTTTGGGGAAAGAGACTGCAGCCTCCAACTAAAATTTATAGATGATAGTGTTATTTACTGTGTGACTTGAGGCAAGTCACAACCTCTCTGAGCCTCATTTGTAAAATGAGAATTGTAATACCTATATCACTTATGTCACAGGGCTAAGAAGAAAGTGTTTGCATAATCTTTGGAACTTTAAAATCCCGCAGCCTTGCAACTTGGGGTTTGCTTTTCTATTGAAGCAGTTACTTTTCTTTTTATTTTTTGAAGGGAAAAAAAAATCACTTCAAAAGAATAGGATACTACAGAAATAGAACTGATTTCTCCAGTTAGCCACCACTAATCTTCATACCTCTGGGAAAGGCCTTAGAGCCCTTTATGCCCATTTAGAGTCCTCCTGAGGTCAAGTGGATAAACTGAATGCCTCAGTTCTTTTTGGTTGTGCAATATACAAGTAGTTCCTGGCAAAATCAAAGGGGTTTCTCTAGGAGACATTCCCTGTGATGGTACACATTGTATTCACACTCTGAACACTCATTTCCTCAATTCACCTTGAATATATCTGTAATAATGTAAGACTTTTCATTTTCAACCATGATATCCCTGAGGTCCACAAATAAAGCAATGCATTAAGCTAGGCTTCTAACAGCCAAAATGAACTTGAGCTAATTCCTTCTTTCTCTTAGTTGTTGTCCTTACTCTCCCACAAGTATGGCTAATTCCACCCCCATTTAACGATGTCTACTGATCCTGATTACAATGCTATTTATTTTGTCTTCACATTAATATTTTTAAAGTAGCTCTCTTTTGTTTTCTACCTAATCTTGGCAGAACAGAGCAGTTTGGTGGAGCATAAAGACAATTGATTTTGAAGCCAGAAAATTTAGGTTTAAGTCAATTCTATGAAGTTTAACTATATGAACATGGACAAACCATTGAGCTTAATTAAACCTCTGTTACTTATCTATAAAATAGAGATAATCATCTCTCTCCCAGAGTTGTTATGAGGGAAGTTCTCTAAAAATCATAAAGCATTAAATAATTGATTGATGATCATAATTATTTTGTGATATTCCTGTTCGTTTCATTCAGACCATCTAACAAAGGTGTATGAGAAAGAGAGAGTAGATGAGAAAACAATGGCATTAAGATTACAAGTATATTCAAGGTCACAAAGCTAGTTGGTAGCTACAATTAGAATGTCTATTGTCTTCTATGTACACTGTTCTTTCCACCACCACATGTAATATGAAACAGTATAAATAAATTTAATTAAGTATAAATATGCTCAATAAAGACTTTCATGATCCCAGATCTATATCCTGAAGAGAAACTTTGGAAGTCATCTAGTCTAATTCAACTCCCTCATTTTATAAAACAGGATATTAAGGTCCATCTTGGGGAAGTGGTGACCTTTTGTATAAATAACAGAACTAAGATTCAAACTCAGCTCCATTGCCTCTAAGAGTGGCATTCATTCAACTGCACCAAACTGACTGTACCAAACTGGCTGATTCATAGAAAATATCACTAATTTGATCCTGTCTGAAATTTATTTGGAGCAGCTCAAATAACCCTCAATCTCAAGCTCTTTACAGCCAAGTGGCTGAGATTCAGATATAGTAATTTGCTGAATTTTCATTGAAAAACATAACTTGAAGCTTCTAGTTCTAATATGCTATAACACAAACAGAATGTCAATTTCCAACTGAGAGTTCAGGTGGGACTCTTTCAGGCTACTTTCCCATATATATGCTGTTTGCTAACACTCACCTGAAAATTTGTGTTTATTCTTCCTGATGCTACCTGTAAGTGCAATCCATTTCAATTTTTCCCTTTGCCAAATAGTGAATGACAAACATTCAAATTTATTTGCATATTCATATTTGTGATTTTATGAGCAAACTGGATACCTGTGTGCATGGCTGAGTCATTCATAGATACATATGTTTAGTTCATCTGTAATCTGAGATGCAGAAAAGTATAGGGGAACAACACGTGGAATCAGAAGAGACCTGTCTTTGGAGTTTGCCTTTGTGTCCATTTCATGCCATCCACACTGAAGAGTTGAAAATTCACTCATTACAGTTATAGTGACATACCAGAAATAATTTCTGTGCTAAATTAATTGACAATATTCCAAAAGACAAAACAAACAAAATTTTATAATAAGTATTGAAGGGACTTTTTCCTTTCTGTATTATTGTCCATTGGTTTCATGTTTTATTTATGTTGAGTTGTTGCTTTTAGTTTTCCTTTAGGCTTAATCTATGTGATTTCTCAAACTGATGAGCACAGTTCATCTATATGAATGTCCTATATCCACAGAGAGATAAAACTGCCAAAAACTTGGGGGAAGAGGCTGTGAAAACAATCTGGAATTATATTAGCAAAGTCATTAAGTGTTGATACCCTGTCACCTACTGGAAATCACCCAATGAAATCAAAAGTAGTGGGAAAGAATCCACATCCTGACTCCCGACTCTATCAAAGGACATTTATAGCTGCCCTCTTTATTTTAGTGAAGATCTAAAACAAAAGTAGGTGACCACTGATAAGGAAAAAGCTAAACTATGATATATGAAAGTAAAAGTTGTTTTTTTTTTTTTTAAACACAAGTGACAAATATGAGGGATTCATATAGCACATATCTTCACCTATAAAATAAGAGATATTTATGCTATGGACATCATGGGATTATTGTCAGATAAACCCTTTCTAAAACATCTGTAGTTGTGGTAGTAAAATATAAAGCCATTGAGGGCAAAAATTATCTCATGTTTGTATTTGTATCCCTAATACCTAGAATAGTGTCTGGAACATCCTAGGTTCTTGATACTAATTTATTGATTGATTAAATGAATTCAGAGAAAATCAGTCAGAACTGATGCAGAGCAAAATAAGCAAAATCCAGAGAATATTTTTTTCAATGACTAGAATAAATGCAATGACTGATCATTCAGAGGACTGATGATGAGACATATTACCTGGCTCTCAGCAAGAAAACAATGGACAATAGGTACAAAAGGAACCATGCAATGCCAGAAATGTTCATTGTGATAATTTAAAAAAAGTAACTTTTGTTATAATTCCATTTATTACAAAGGGAGAATTCTATTGGATGTGGGGGAAAGGCTGTTAGGAAGTGAATAATGCAATTTTTTTTTTAAAAATCAACATTTAATCAGGGAGGTAGGGTGGGAGGCAGTGTATGAAAATGAAAAGTAAACTGACCTGACAATTTCAAGAAGCTGATTTTAGTCATAATTGCCACTTAATGTGAGTATGATCATGGGCAATTCAATTACGTCATTGCATCTTGGTTTACCTTCTGTAAAATGAGGGATTGAATTAGATAATTTCTAAGATTTCTTCTGGCTTTGATATTCTGAGTTTAAACATGATAATATTATCAAAGCATTTTTATTTTCACCTTTGTGCTTTGTTTACTTATTTTTTCTTTCTCATTTTTCTCCCTTTTAATCTGATTTTTCTTATGCAGCATGATGGATATGGAAATGTTTAGAAGAATTGCACATTAAACATATGGATTGTTTGCTCTCTTGGTGGGAGCAGACGGGAAAAAGAGGGAAAAATTTGGAACACAATGTTTTGCTAAGGTGAATGTTAAAAATTATCTTTGAATATATTTGTAAAAATAAAATACTACTTTAAAATAAATAAACATCATAACATTGTGTGAATGCTCATCAAGCTGATAAAATTTACAAGTTAAATAGTTGTCTCTATTAATTTTATTTTGAATCCATTTATACAATTTTCTCTAAGTTCCTCTAAGTTTTTCATAATTCTTATTTCTCATTATACAATAACATTACATTATACTCTTACTACAGTTTATTCTGCTATTCCCCAATGGAAGGGTACTTATTTCTTTTCATTTCTTTTTTAAAATGAAAATTTCTCTTAAAAATTTTTTTTTTATATATGGACCCTCTTCTTCTCTATTTGACCTCTTTGTGGTACATGACTAGTAGTGGTATCTTTGCATGACAGGGTATGTACAGTTAAGTGACTATTTTTTTTTCTGGAATTATTGGATGAATTCACTGTTTCACCATCAATATTTCCATGTACCTGTCTTCCAAAACCTCCTTACTTTACAATTTTTTTTTTGGTCAAAAAATTAATTGCCCAGTGCCTAGTCTTCCTATGAGGAGCCTTTCTACATGTATATAATGTTGTCCTTACTTAAAACCTATATCTTGCTAAATTCATTTAGCATCTATCTTACCCTCGCTGGAACACATCTCAAGAGCAGGACTTGGTAGTCATTTCTAAAAATTGGAACAGGAATAAATGAACCAGTTCCTCTATACTTTTTAGCATATTCCTGGGGTTAACTGGGGTTAACACAGGTGCACAAAAGCAAAGGTTCACTTTTATATGGGAATAGAGGAAGTATAAATCCCTTCTTGTTAGAGAAGAATGAAATTACATTTAAACTGCATATTAATAAAATAATAATTATTATTCTATAACACTTTTAAAGGTTGCAAAGTGTTTTATGTATACTATCTCATTTGATCCTTCCAATAAATCTATGAGGCATATACTACTATTATTATTCCTACTTGTAGATGAAGAAACAGATGGATAGGTTTTAAGTAACTTGCTCATCATTAGATAGTTACTAAGATTCAGAGGCTGGATTCAAACCTCACTGTTCCTGATTCCAATTCCAAGTTACAATACCAACTAACTGTCAAGGATGAGTATGAACTGAGTAGGACGTTGGGTAGATGGCATGTCAAGTGGAAGACATAGTACATGTGATCTACAAGGGACCTCAGAGGTCATTTAGGACAATTCATTTTACAAATAGGAAAATGAGGTCCAAACATGTTGTCTGTCTCACCCAGCCAATCAGAGCCAGTTTGAAAACCTACACCCTCTAGGTCTTCAAATACTGTATGGGAAATTGTAGGGATTTCTTAGGCAACAGCAGTTTGTCCTGTTGTGCCCCAGTTTCCTTTTATTGTTCTGCCTCAGTTTCCCTGAATTGTTCTGCCTCAATCCCCCTGGTGGCAATACCACACCTTCCTGACTATTAGGAACTGATATAATTTAGTACTGGCTACTCTAAGGTTATAAAATATAAATGTTTCTAATTTATAAGAAATCAAGCCATTCTCCAATTGATAAATGCTCAAAGGATATGAATAATTTTCAGATGATGAAATTGAAACTATTTCCACTCATATGAAAGAGTGTTCCAAATCACTATTGATCAGAGAAATGCAAATTAAGATTACTCTGAGATACTGCTACACACCTGTCAGATTAGCTAAAATGACAGGAAAAAATAAATAATGATGAATGTTGGAGGGGATGTGAGAAAACTGGGACATTGCTGGTGGAGTTGTAAACAAATCCAACCATTCTGGAGAGTGATTTGAAACTATGCCCAAAAAGTTATCAAACTGTGCATACCCTTTGATCCAGCAGTGCTACTACTGGGCTTATATCCCAAAGAAATACTAAAGAAGGGAAAGGGACCTTTACATGCTAAAATGTTTGTGGCAGCCCTTTTCATAGTGGCTAAAAACTGGAAAATGAATCAATGCCCATCGATTGGAGAATGGTTGGGTAAATTGTGGTATATGAATGTTATGGAATATTATTGCTCTGTAAGAAATGACCAGAAGGATGAATTCAGAAAGACCTGGAGAAACTTACATGAACTGATGCTGAGTGAAATGAGCAGAACCAGAAGATCATCACTCTTCAACTACAATACTGTATGAGGATGTATTCTGATGGAAGTGGATATCTTCATCAAAGAGAAAATCTAATTTAGTTCCAACTGATCAATGATCAACAAAATCAGCCACACCCAGAAAAGGAACACTGGGAAATGAGTGTAAACTGTTTTTCTTTTGTTGTTGTTTTTTTTTCCCAGATTTTTTTTTATCTTCTAAATCCAATTCTCCCTGTGCAACAAGAGAACTGTTTGGTTCTGCAAACATACATTGTATCTAGCATATACTATAACATATTTAACATGTATAAGATTGCCTGCCATCTAGGGGAGGGGGTGGAGGGAGGGAAGGGAATAGTTGGAACAGAAGTGAGTATAAGCTATAATGTTGTAAAAAATTACCCATGCACATGTTCTGTCAATAAAAAAGTTATAATTAAAAAAATGTAAATGTTTAATCTCAGATAAGAGTTCAGACATCCTGGCTCCTAAGTCCTCCTAAATTATCAAGAATTTATGGTCTTACCCCCAACCTGTCAGAACCAAATTGATGATCTATTTCTGGAAATCCCCCCACTCATCAGTGTTGGGACTCCACCCCTTGCCTTTGTCTACCCAGATCACTTGGAGCCACATATAAAAATCATTGGAATCTCACATATGATGCTGAATTCTTTGAGAAGAAAGTCCAATTCAGCCCTGAGGGCAAAATGGATTCTTGCTCTGCCCCCAGACAATCCTTCCTTCACAGAAATTCAAATAAAATATTAAAAACTCTCTAATCTCTCCCTTCCTCAGTTTCTCCTGCATTATAATCCAGTTTGGCTACAGCAGAGTGAGAAAGAGAATGGTGGGCAATGAATGATAAGAAGAGAAAATTGGCTCCAATCCAAGACAAAGAAACAGAGTAGAAATTAATGTAAATAAAGCTTTATTGAGTGGTGGCTTCACATTTAGATTCAAAAAATCAACTGCATAAGTAAAAGATGAAAGAATGTGTGATATTTTATAATAATCTTGTGGAAAAGATCTAGAAATTTTAGTGAGTTAACAGTGAAACATGGCAAAGAAAGAAGGCAATGCTATCTTAACTAATGAATTTCAGAACAAAGTAGTGTTTAGAGCAAGAGAACTGATATTCCCACTGTATTCTGTCCTCATCAAGTCAAATCTATTCTTCCCTGAGAGACATAATTTAGGAAAGGTTTTGACAAGCTTGATCACTTTCAGGGGATGATGTCCAGAATAGTGAGGACACTGAATATCCAGTCATAAGAGATTCTGTTGAAGGAACAAGAGGTATTTAGCCTGAAGCAGAGGAGATTTAGAGGAGGTAAGAAAAGATTGTCAAGTGTTTGCTTGGCCCCAGAGGGCAGAAGTAAGATCAACAGGAAAATTGCAAAATGGTCAATTTCAGTTCCATGTAAGGAAATTTCCCCCAAATTATTCTAGCTTCTCAAAAAATAAATATGACCACCATTTTAGAGCTAGAAAGGCCTTTTAATGTCATCTAGTACATGCAATTTCTTTATTTTAGAGATGAGAAAAGTAATACTAAAAGAGGTTAAGCAATTTGCCCCAGTTCACATAAATAATTAGGAGTAGAATTGCAGTTTGAACCCAGGTTACCCGAGTCCTAATTCAACATTCTTCCTAATGAATCATTTCTACTTCAGGAGTTTTGAGTGATCCCCTGCTGAAAAGTCAAGCAGAGGCTGAATGGCTATTGGGATGTCATAAAAAGGATTCCTATTCTGTTATGGAATAGACCAAAACTTTTTTTTTTTTTTTTTTGCTGGGTAAGACATTAATTGTTATTTTTTAATTCAAGCATATATATAAAGGATATTTTATTATTTGATGATAAATAGATTCAACCAAAACTTCTTAAATTTGAACCCCATATGGGGTCACATAAATGAATGTGGGAGTTGTGAAAAATTTAGCAATGTTAAAGGTATCTGAATGCTTTAGGACCACCAAAATTTAATTCTTTATGTAAATATAAAGAAGCAGTCCATCTCATTAGCATGAAAATTTTGCTCTTGTATTTAATAACTAGTAAAATTACATGTATGCCAAAAATTATTTTAAAATAAATAACTTTATGATTTGTTATCAATAAATGTTTGATTTGTATGCCTATTTTATATATCCAGGATCACATAAAAATTTCTTGGAGATAAGAGATCATGAATGGAAAGAGTTTTAAGAAGCCCTGAAATAGACTAGCTGGCCTATAAGGTCTCTATACATTCAGAAATCAGAGGATTTCTTCCCCTCCTCTTAATGTAGCATAAATATTACTTTTGCAATTTTGTCTTTACTTGCTTTTCCCCCTCTGTCTATTCTTTCTCTAACAAAGGACACACTCCATGCTACAGAGTGTATACTATCTAGCTTTCCAAAAGGAAGAGCTAATTGCTAGATGTCTGGCTTAAGTGGTAACTTTAAATTCTTTGGCTCATGGAAATTCAATTCAGATTCAGTTATTTGATGATTTAGTATAAGTCTTGCTGCTAGACTTGGTTTCTGCCAAAGCACAATATATAAAACTGTTTCCAGGAAGGGAAGCAAGGGAATTGTGAAGACTCAGTCTTTTCAAGACATAACTTTGGACAATAGTTTGGATAAAATGAGTTGTCATGGAGTGTTTTAGGTGTTACTAGCAAACCTTTTCCATTCTAAGTATAAGGATAATACCATATGCTGAATAAGTCTTTTCAAAGTAATAATGGGAAAAATTCTAAATTTTGAATTCTTGGATGACAGGAACCTTAAGATTTTAGAGGGAGGGGTGCATTAGGAATTCTCCTTCACCTTAGAGATTAGGAAGCTGAAGTTCATGGAGTTTAAGTGGTTTGACCAAGGTCACACAACCTCATAGGGACAGAACCAAGATAAAACCCAGGTCTTTTGATTGTCAATTCAGTGTTCTTTCCATTATCCCACACTTGCTGAGGACTCAGTCTTAACTTTTGATGAAGATATCAAACATTAAAAAGTGTGGGAGAAAAAAAGGAGGGAGAGAAAAGGGCACCTCTTCAAATAGCCTGATTTTTTCAAAAAGGGAATAGAAAATCCCTAAGAAGAAAAGCAGAATTTTGAAACCACAATTCCCATGAAGGGTAGATTTAAGAGAAGAAACAGATGTTCTCACTACCCTAAAATAGTTTTCAATAGCAGTCTGATTTAGTGAAAAGTGTATCTGAGCTTTATCTACCTCAAACCTAAATGAATGTCTTTGCATGAGTCATTTCTTTCTCCAAACCTCAGTTTCCACACTTGTGAATTGTGTTGGACTATATTGTTTCTAGTTTTATCATTATATGATTCTATGGAGGAGGACCTTCTTATAATTAATAACTCTCAATTAATTCAGTTAATACATTATATAGCTGTATCTCTGGAAGCTAAAATAAATTTCATGGAAAGAGACAGTTAATCTCCAGGACACAAAGTGTCATCAGTACATACTGTCATCAGTGAGATGCTATCGTCAATATAGATTTCCATTTTTGTAAATCATCCTTTATTTTGGGCGTATTGATTTTTTTCTCATCTTTTCTCGGAATGTTAACCTTGTTTAAGTTCTTCATTTCCTCTGCCTGGAGCACCATGTTGCAATAGAATTAAATGCCCACTAAAACTACCATGTGAGGGAGGTTTATGCATTATGTTAAAACCTGCTCTCTTGATAAATGGAGCCATTAGGATTTGGAATTCACTGCATTAGTCTACTTAGTCCAATCCAACTACAGATCCTAAAAGTATCACAAATTTGTTCAAATGCTAATAAGCTGCACCACCACTCTCATCTGTTGCAGAAGCCTTTAATACATTCAAAGGTTTAATGCGTTTAAGAGTTACCCATAGACTCACTTTACCTGACTTGGCAATTCAAGTATACTTAGATTTACAGACAGGGGGAAAATGTATGCACTCCCTTGCTCTACAGCAGAATTCTCAAAATATACCAAATGAGCCTGAAAAATCACTTTGGGATCACTTACATTTATCATCATCAACAGTCAGAATCCTTCTGGAAAGGTAATACATTTGAACAGGAAGGTAGCTATGCCCACGCTAGCCTCAAATCCACTCAGTGTAGCACTCATGAAGTCAGGTTTCTAGCCTTCAAGTTTGTCCCTCCAGACCTTACTTGTTGATTTTGACAACCATGATCATTATACAAAATGTTTCAGAGTAATTTCAGGTCAGCAAACAGCATCTGTGGATGAATGTCTGCATGTATTTGTAGGATAGTAATTAGTCAAAGGAATATTTATTGAGTTCCCATTGCAAATCTAGCATTGTGCTAAATACACATAGAGTATATAAAAATATAAATGAAATTTAGTCCATAAATGTTTCTAGGCAAATAGGATGGTATATTAGAAAGATCATGGGATTTGGAAGTTGGATCAACAGGATCTGAGTACTGGATGTGCTACTTACTGTTAGTGGAATCTAAGGCACAAGTTAGTTATCTCTAGGTCTTAGTTTGTAATACTCATAGTATTACGTATCTTCATTAGCTGCTATGAATAAAATGAACTTGGTAAGCCATGATGTGCAACAAACCAATTCAATAAATATCTGTTCAGTTTTGATGTACACAGAGAGGCACATAGCAGAGTGGACAGACAACTGGTCTGAGTATCAGGAAAAACTGAGTTAAAGCCCTAACTCTCACCTATATTTTCTCCCACATACAACATGATATCATTGGTTCAGATTATTTTTTTTCAAAGCTTCATACAAGGCATAGTATTAGATTCTAGAATCCAAAGACATAAACAAAATAGCTTCTGCCTTCAAAGAAAAAATATTAAAATGCTCATTGAAGCCCCAAACAAAGGACTATGAGGACATAAATAAAGACAGGGCATGGTCCCTTACCTTCTAACTTTAAGAAGTTCATAGTCCAGTTGGGGAGATTAAAAAAAGAAACAAAAGAAAACCACACATGAAACAATGGGAAAGGACTCCAAGTTCAATAGGAATTCAGGAAATAGTCAGAACAGTGTGGACTGTGTATTATGGGCAGACCTCATGGAGAAAGTAAGACTTAAACTGGTCCTTGGAGGATGGAAAAAAATTAGCAGTAGACAGAGAAGAGAAGAGCCTATTCTAAGAACAACAAGGGAAACAAGAATGAAAATGAATGTGTAGTGTACAAAAGTCATCAGAAAGGAGATCATAGTGCATGATAGGGCTATGCATACAGAATATATATAAAAAATAGTTGTTAAATGAATGTAATTGAAACCATTAGTAGGAAGCATGTAAGGCTATGATGGCAGAATGGGTCAAGATGATGGCCATACTTGAAACAGGACAGGAGAAATTGATGGATACTTATTTTAAAGAGTTTCTAAACTGGAGAAAAGTCATACAATCATAAACATCTTGAAATTCATCTAGTCTAATTTCTTGATTTTATAGATAAATAATTACATGAAGCTCTTTTGTTCTCTTAGAAGGTCAAGATACCATCAAAATGACTGGGATTCTAGGAACATACTGAGCCAATTGTGTAGCTAAACCAAAGAAAGCTTAACCTCCTTTAACTAAGACACCAAAAAAGATGGATAATGACATGATGATATATGGAGTGTCACCAGACTACAATAAATCAAAGCCAGACTACTACCATTGCATTAGGGTTTTGTTTTGTTTTGTTTTGGCTTTCCTCATCTGGATAGAGAAGCCAACTTTGACAAAAGTTCAATATTTAGACCCAATCTGACTTGGTTGGTCTGTCCCATACTATAGCCACATATAAAAGAAAATTTATTATTAGCATACATTAAATTAACATCTGAAAGTGAAGGAACAAGTAAACATTTAATGATTAAATAATAATAATATACATAATATATATTTTCAATTACAATTGTATATACAACATACAATTACATAATAATATATATAATATAAATCAATTGCATAGTGATACATAACCAAAAATATAAAAATAAACATCTTTAATAAAGCTAACAAGCAAAAGCCTGACAGTCACTCCTACGCTCAAAAAACTTCAGTGGCTCCCTATTACCTCTAGAATAAAATACATATTTATATCTTTGGCATTTATTGTTCTTCCCTGATTACCCTTTGCTCATCCTCATATAATGCATGCTCCAGTCAAATATGTCCTAGCTATTCTCTATAGGCAATTCTCCAAGACCAACCTATTTGCCTTGGTGTAGGCTCTCCTGATGTCTGGATCATTCCCCCTCCAAAAGTCAGTCTCTTGGATCTCTTGTGGTTCTCCTTTCAATGCTCGACTCAATCTAGCTCTTAAAGAGACCGTGCATTTCTCCCAATTGGTATGTATACTCTATTGATCTATCTGTAAACATCTTGTACCTCTTTCCCTACCCCCAGAAAATCAGCTGGTTGAGAGTAGAGACTTTGTCCCTTCAGAATTTGTACCCCCAGCACCTAAAAAAACATCTGACACATAGCAAGCAACAAACATTTTTTAAATTAATTATTTGGTCAAAAACCCTCCACAGTTCATGGTAAAGTATATTGGTCCTGGAATCAGAAGACCTGGGTTCAAATTCTGCCTTTAATGTTTAATTAGTTAAGCAAATTATTCAACCTGGGGGTCTGGCTCTTCATCTGAAAATTACAGGATGCATTTCATGTATCTCTAGATCAAAAGTCCTACTTACTATATTAGTCACTTAATACTGCTGGAATTATTTTTTCATTTGTAAAATGAAAGCTTCTTGGATAAGATAGCCAGTAAAAGTTCCTTCTGTTTTTTTAAATCTCACTGATCCAAGGCAGCTTATCTTTAAAGATTTAATCAAAACCAATCTCATATATCATACTTAAATCATTCCAAAACCTAGAGTTTTCCAAAAATTGGAATAATTATATATTGTCCTATTGAAAGCTATGTCAAATCAGAATTGTCTTATGGCAACAAATAATCAATTGATCTTTAAAAAAGTGAGCCTCGGGGCAACAGTGCATAGAGCATCAATTCCGAAGTCAGGAGGACCTGAGTTCAAATCGGGTCTCAGACACTTCCTGGCTGTGTGACCCTGGGCAAGTCACTTAACCCCAATTGCCTCAGCAAAAAAAAAAAAAAAAAAAAAAAAAAGGGTAAGCCTCAAAGAAGGCAAAGAAAATTCATTTGTTTTGTTGGCTTTTCCATTCATTCACTCACTTCTTTGGAATGGTTAGAAGTCTTTTGGTGTTATATATTTGGGCTATAGTCATAGACTGTTGGTACCATAGGATTTAGAACTGGAGGAAATTTTAGATATTATGTAGCTCAATTTCCTCTTTTTAGAATTGAAACTGAGATAGGAAGTTACCTGACCAAGATAACATGAGAGGGTAATAACTTTAACCCAGGTCTTTTGAATCCTAAGCCAGTGCTCTGTCCCAATTCTTTTTTTTTTTTTTTTTTTTTTTTTTTTTTTTTTTTTTTAATAGATGTTAAGGTTTTGGTCCTAACTTGAATGTAAAAATTAAGGAATGCAGTTAGTTTCTTACAAAGGATGTAATGACTTCTAGGGGAAAGCTTTGATTTTGAGCCTACATGCAAATAGTTCTGGAAAAGAAGCCCCCACTGACTTCTCTTGAGTTTTCCTTAAACTATTTGATTAAAGAAGTGTGATGATCAGTAGTTTATGTTTTTTTTTTTTTTTGTTTGTTTTGTTTTGTTTTGTTTTGTTTTGTTTTGTTTTTGCTTTTCCTTACTGGTTTGTAGTTTAACTTTAGTTGTCCTCAAAAAGAATCAAATCCCTGAAGAAAATGGGAAAAGCATACCTCCATGCCTAAACAAATGTCAAATTCCATACTCCATATTATCTGTCTCAGTAATGTAGCATACTTCTTTATCATTTGTTTGCACCCATTTGGGCTTCTATAAATCTGAGATCAAAACAGAAAAAAAAAAAAAGTTTTCATCCTTCCCTCTCCCCCATTTCAATTGGATTTGTTTGTAGTTCATCAAACTGAGACATCCTTGGGTCCCATTGGGACTGTTTGTATTCTCTTTTCTGAATCTATTCCCTGAGCAGTAAAGGGAAGGGGAAGAGAAAAAGCATTTATTTTGCACCTATTGTATACTAGGCATTGAGTTAACCACTTCACTTCATAACAATCCTATGAGCTAGCTGTTATTATTATTCTCATTTTAAAACTGAGGCAGCTAAGATAGACCATAGACTTTCTAGTAAGTGACAGCTAGGACCTCTCTGAGGACTTATTTGAATTCACCTCTTCCTGACTTCAGAACTCTACCCAGTGTCCACCTCACTGAGTAATACACTGCTTCTCAAACAATCTTTGAAACACAACACAAAGGATAGTTTCCAGTAGGTCCCTCTGGAAATAATATTCTTTGAAATATTTAAATTGAGTAAGGGCTTAATCTTTTCTTATAAAACCTTGAGCAATCCTCTACTGGCATTTGAAACTTCACTGTCGGTCAGCACAGAATAAACACAGCTAAGCTTATAACACTGGACCTAGCATTGTGCTGTCTAATCTGAAATGTGAAAAATATTTTGCAACTGATTAGTGAGCTATATTTTTTTTTTTTGCAGTCATTCCTTCCACTAAGGCATAATTCACTGCATTTGCAGATATCTGAAAAATGTTTTATGTATGCACTATTTCCAAAGGGTCTTTTCAAGATTTCCTTTACCATAATATAATCAGTTGTTACCCCTTCTATCGATTTCCCTAAAGAGCTAAACCCTCTTCCATTAGAAATGCTGGGGCGGAAAGAACATGAGATTGTTTTTAAACTGCCTAAAAGCAATATCCATTTTTTTTTTAAGAAAGAATTTGCAAAATGGTTTAGAAGTCCAAATTTCACACCTTTATAAAATATTTCACTCTTCTCTGAAATCCCTGTATGTTTTTGGGGAAATGTGGCAATTATTATTAACTTGGGACAGTGTTATAATCCAAAGCATCTCTCTGTTATAGAAAAAAAAATTGGACTTAGAATAAGCAGATTTTAGTTTCAGCCCTGGTTCTGTCATTATTAGCTATGGGACTGCAGCCAAGTGATTTGACTTTTCTAAGATATAGCCTTCTCATCTGAGAAATGGGAATAACGCCTTCATTAACTTTAAGTATAAAGTGCTTTGCACTTTTTAAAAGATTTTATAAAAAGCTTGAGCCATAATTACTAGTGTTCTGATGGTTGCAGTGCCTTCTCTAACATTCCAGCTTGATGGTTTACTATGGTTTAGTGACTAAATGAGAGTTCTCAAGAGCTAGATCAGAAGACTATAAGCTCTGACAAATCCTACCAAGCTGAAGAGATTTTGACCATGAAGCTAAAGATGGGCTTTATGTATGCTTTTCAAAGGCAAGCCTAGCTTAGTGGAGGGGTTCATTATTGGAAGGCTGGTCACATATCTTGAAGACTAGTGACTACAGTGAATGGAAGAGTACTATTTGCATAAACAGAGGGAATATTTAAACTAATGAAATCAGCCCTTATAATTGTCAAGTATTAGAAGATCAAAAAGGAAAGTAGAGCATCTTAGACAACTGAGGCTAAAGCAATTTAGGATGTTCCCATCATCTATCTACCTCTATTTATCCTTATTGATTTTTCAATGATTAACATTAGACTTTTATAATATTACATTTCCCCATTCCTTTAGAAGTAAGATACACTGAAAAATGAACAGAAGTCACTCCTCTTGATTCAAAGAAAAAAGTGACAACAGCTGATTTCCCTCTATTTTTCATTCCCTCTATTTTTATGTCTCTGATATATTTATATACTTGCATATATTCACATTCATATATACATACACATTCACATATACAACTGTATACAGTTATAAGAATATATATATATGTATATAAAGGAATATATATAGTTCTCAGTATACACACACACACACACACACACACATATATATTCCTAAATCATTTACCTCAACAAATTATGAAGGTTAAATATATTATGTAAGTCAATTGTTTCATTTGGTGGAATTTGGATTTGATAGTAATAGCCAAATTGGATACATGAAAGAAAAATTGTGACGTTCCAACGCCAGGAAAACTATAAGGAAAATCTCACTCATTTGGACAGAATTAGAATAAGGAAGGACAGTATGAATTTAGTAATTAAAAAAACCCCAACACATTTTGTTAAAATAAAGCACACATAATACTTGAAATTAGGTTAACTAACTAGAATGTTGGAAGAAGGGGACTTTAGGATAATGGATTGAATTGACAGCAATGATTTACAATTTGCATATACATATATGCTTCTTTCCATAGATTTCCAAAGGGAAGTTTTAAGTACTGCCTATCTGAATTATCATATAGTCACAACTTCTGAATCTCAAATAATAAGATTTTTTTTTAAATTTCAATTATTGTAAATTTGAAAACTACTCCATTTTTTATGACTTGAATCACAAATAGTTATAGTAATTATCATTGTATAATTAAAAGGAATAGAAGAATTAGAGGGTCTTGCATTTAAATCCTGGCCCTGGCTTTTATAAGTTATGTGACTTTAGGCAAATCACATCATTTTTTTTATGTAATAGCACCCTTCTGTGTAAAATGAAAAAAAAAAAAAAACTAAGGTAGATGATACAGTGGAAATAAAATTGGTTTTAGTGGCAGAGTGTCCAAGTTTGATGCCCAGTTCTGTTACTTACCACCCAGGTGACCTGGGGTAAGTCACTTATTATTATGATTTTTTTAACCTCAGTTTCTCCAACTGTACAATGAAAATGAGAGTTGGGTCTGATGATCTAAAAGGTCCCTATAAATTCTATGCAAAGATTTCTATGTTATAACATTACAAAATAAGCTATAGATAGAAATGTTTTTCTTCCCTGATCATAGAATAAGAGATGGAAAGGGACTTTCAAAGTGGCTGAGCTCAACTCTTTCATTTTATAGTTGAGAAAACTAAAGAAACTAATAAACTTATTCTAGGTCACGCAGACCATAAGTGGCAGAGCAAACCCAGCTCCATTTCCACTGCCTCTTCATCTGATTCTGGTTTGGCATTTTCTTATATCCCTGACATGAAGTTCTTTTTTCATTTTTTCATACTTCAATGATAACTGACATTTATACTGTTTTAAGTTCAAATTGCACTGAGACTTCTGGGACACCTTGAATAAGTTTTTATAGTTTGTATAGAATTTTTCATGCATCACTTAACTTTGGCCATATAACCCTCCTGTGGTGCTATTATTAGCCCCATTTCACAGAGAAAGAAATTGAGGCTTGATGAGATATAGCAACTTCTCATGGACACAGAGCTAGTAGATATCAGAAGTGAGATTTCAACAAGGGTAGTTAGCTAGGTGGGTAGAGCCCTAGGTCTGGTGTCAGGAAGACTGAGTTCAAATCTAGTTTCAGACGCTTATTAGCTGAATGACCCACTTAACCTCAGCTTGCTTCAGTTTCCCCAATGGTAAAATAGGGATAATAATAGTATCTACTTTCCAAGGTGATTGTTGAGGATCAAATGAAATATTTGTGAAGCATTTACTTGAATCTGGTCCTTAATAAGTGTTTGCTTCCTTCCTTGAACCTAGCTTTCCCTGATTCTAAATCCAACACTACCCACTAGGCAATCCTGATCAACGTCATTTATAACTTCTATCTTGAAATTTATCAAATAGCACACAAGTATGTTTAATTATCATGCCAAGACTTGACTGTTCATGTACACATGCTGCAAATGCTACATTTACATGTACAAATACAAATGCCATATGCATTTGCAGGTCTCTAAGAGTGTGATTTTAGTGATTTTATTCTCATTTTAAATGTCAGATCAGAACTAATGTGATCCTTAAACAATTAAATGAATCTGGATCCATGCCAATAGGATCTCTCCTATTCTAGTGTTTCACTTTGTAAACATGGGAATCTAGAAAGACCCTGAGGTAAAGGTAAGGGTTTACTCTGCAATTCTTCCATTGGATATCTCTATTAGGCACAGAGGCTTCAGGATATCATGATGCAAATACTGTTGACAAAGCTAAATGCTTATTGACAAGTCATTTTGCAATGAAAATAGCAATAGGTCTAAAGAAGCAGCATATAATAAAACTGATCATACTGGCACTTACACAATTGTCTAGAGAAACATTGTGGGAAGACCACTGGACTTAGACTCAAGAAGTAATAGGCTCAAATCCCAGCTAAGACATTTGCTATCTGACTGACTTTGGCCAAATTTTTTAACTTGAGTGACCCTCAGTTTCTTCATCTATAAACTAGGGATAATAACAACACTTAATTCACAGTATTGTTGTGAGGTCATGAATGCACAGTGGTTTACAAATCTAAAACCCTTATATAAATATGGATTGTTGTTGTTATTTTCCAAGAACATGGGATTATACGTGCTCTGTAAAATAGCTACCTTTTAAGAAGAGCATGGAGAAATCATCTCAATGGAAATAAACACCTGATAGAATCTGAGCCTCAGCATAAAATCAAATAACAACTTGGAAAAGTGACAGAAAACCAATTGACCGCTTTATACCTTTTACCTCATGTGTCATCTAAATGATGAAAATACAAAATAAGACACCATTTGGGAAAGAGTGAATTTAAAACCCTAGGTTATTACTCCTGCTTACTAGTCTATAATGAGGATATATGCTCACCGTGGCAATACCCCCACATGTGGTTTTCTCAAGGTCTCATTAACTGACAGGCAAAGGTGAAATCATGACCTACTTAATTTGCCTGTGAAAAACTTGCCGAGTTTGGTGTGTGAGTTTTAAATCCTTTCTGTAACAGCAGGTGTCCTGAGGTGTTTGGTGAGTATCTATTGGGAACACCCACACACAAAGTGCTCTGGGGGGAAAAAGGCTTCCTGCTCTATGCTGACTAGAGCTCTTTTGCTGACTGTTTTTAAAGAATTTAGTTTGGTTTCTCACTTCCCAGACTGATGAGGTGTTGTGCAGAGCTCAGGGTGGAGAAGGTCTGAGGTCATTCACCGGAAACTGCTCTTCCACCCACGCCTGGCAAATCAAAGAGTTGAGGTGGTAGGTGTTGAAGGGAGAGGGAGTTTTTCCATTCTACTCTTGATCAGAAGCAGGATAATGGTCCCAGTGATGGATTGCATGGGTATGTGTATGCTGGTGTAGGCAGAATGACAGACAATATAAAATAGATCGTGAAGGTTTGGGCAAGAGATGAGAGAAGAATGCCTCCTTAGAAATACAAAAAGAAAAAAAAAAATCATGATGTTGAAAAAATGCATTTGGTTCAGAAGTCATTATCTTTTTTATATAAGTAGGTGGGTGAATTTGTAACTTATGAAAGTTAGGATCAAAGAACAATGGGAAGAGCCAAGAAACCAGAACTCTTAGTTCACAGACTCTTTTTAAATGGTGAAATCCATTCTGTAGATGCTCTGTTATTCCTCATTTGCACAGAGAGGGAGAACAATATTGAAATGTGAGGTGGGAAGATGGCCAATGTCAACAATAGCCAGGCACAGAGCATTGCCTGTGATGATTAAACTCGTTTTCACTCACAAGAACCCATTTTATTATATCTGTATGAAACACAAGAGAAACCTACCTCCACACAAATTTAAAAAGAAAAAGATGCTTCCTTTTCAGCATTGCCTCATGGAATTGAACAGGAAGGACTGAGGAATTACACACACCCTTTAATCCAAAGGTTTAACCCAAAGGACCTTTGTTTCAAGGATTGACTGCTTTACATCAGTCTAAATGAATTTGAGAGGAGGTGTTCTTGTGTGACTAATAGGAACTTTTCCCCAATTCACTCTACATACTTAAAGCAACGGTTTTGTTTTGTTGTCTTGTTATCGGTGAATATTTTAACTCTGGGTGATAATGTCTCTGTCATCCTATTACATTACTTGTGGTTAAAAAGCATGCTATTAAAAAAAAGATGACCCTGTCACTAGGGGAAGGCTGGGACTATTTTATTATTTGCATTGCTCCCTGAAAGGAAGAGCTGTGGCAGATTGTGGCAAGACTCAGTGGCAGAGGTCATTAGGTTTTCTAGGGGGACAGGACATCATTTCCTGGAAAGGCTCATCAATAGCTATTTCACAGTTGGCCAGTGTCAGAATCCTTTGACGAGTTCAAGTACAGGGCTTGCTGTTCAGTCAGTTCCCATGTTCTCTTCATATTTTGGCCTCAAGCTTTCCCCCATAAAGCCCCTCTTGACAGATACACTCTCCAGACCCACTGCAGAAGCCTCTGTTGCAAAAGCTTTGAAAGTTAGGAAAAGAATCTGAGGGCATCAGATTATAAAATCTTGGTCTATCAGAGCCAGAAGAGGCCTTAGGGATTCACTAGGGCCATCCTCTCATGTTATAGAGGAGGAAATTGAGACCAAGAGAAGTCACATAGTATGTTCATCCCAAAGTACTATTTGCAATGGTCTATGTGTACATTTTATAAATCATTTAGGGGAAATGCCAGCTTGATCTTCCACACTCTGGTGAATATGTGGGATTCTTCCCAAGTCTCTCCCTGTGCATTAGCTCCTTGAAGGCAGCCATTATTTCTTCTGGATTACTAAATTGGGCACAGAGAGGGGCTCGGGAGATTCTTGCTAACTTCAGGACCCGCTGGCTTTTTCTAGGATCTCAAGAAGGTAGGATAAGTATCAAAGACTATTTATTTATTTGATGTCTTCCCATATCCTCTACCAAATCACCAGTTCCCAGTGGCTGACCCAAAAGCTGAAACTGAGTTGTCTCCATTTTATCAAAGTCTCTTCCCCTTTCACGTGGCTGAGTCTGTCCATGAAGTATATCCCCCTTGGAAAGTGTCCTTCCTTTGGGCAGGATTCTTCTGGGGATTCCCTTTGTAAACTCAGAGTAGCCTCTGCCTTATATCCAGATCTAGTTCAACTCCCTCCCCTTCACCATCTAATTTTTTGATTATTTGGTCATTTCAGTCCCATCCAACTTTTTGTGATCCCACTTGGGGTTTCTTCAGCAATGATCCCTAGAGTGCCATTTCCTTTTCCAGCTCATTGTACAAATGAAAAAACTGAGGCAAACAGTATAGAGCGACTTGCTCAGGGTCACACAGCTAGGAAGAGTTTGAGGCCAGATTTGAATTCAGGAAGATGAGTCTTCCAAAGCTCAAGCCACCTAGCTCTTCTCATCTAATTAAGTTCCTTAAATTTCCAAACAGGAAAGGAGGAATCCATTACTGAGAATTCTAACACTTAGAAATATGGGAATGGGGGAATAGTATTATGAATTTTTGATAATTCAGAGCACATTCTGGGTCATTCTCTCTCCAAATTTATCTAATCCAGAGTTTAGACCATAAACACAAAAGTCACCAATTATTCCAATTCACTTTCACAACAAATTAAGACCTATAGGTTATTCACAGCTTTCTATCAGTTGGTTCTCACAGATTTTAAAGTTATATATCATCTGTAAGATGGTTTCCACTGCTACTTGGAAAATACATGTTTTCTTTAGCATATACTTGACCTTCTCTTGTTTCAGACTTCATCTCCCGGGACCCATGCTTTACTCATTGCACCTTTCAGGTATTCTGACACTTTGGTGTTTTAGAGGTATCAAGAGATGGTAGCAATGACCTAAAACATTAGACATGTTTTAGTTCATGGGAAATGCCTATCATCTTCCTGGAGGTCATCCAGCCCTGTCCTCATTACGCTTTAAATGGGTTGGAGATAAAAAAAAAAAAAAAAAAAGAAAGAAAGAAAGAAAAAGTAATTTTAAGTTCCTTGCATTGCCTAGTTAGGGACTTGAGATTGTCGCAAATTGTTAGCAAATGTTGAGCCTGGATGGTGTCCAAAGACACTAAAACAAAAGATTGAAAAGCAAAAGACTTGGAACTTGGTTGTTTTGAATGAATTATAACCAACAGCGTCAATTGAAGAAACAGAAACACACATATTTAAAATAAATGGCTGAAGTATATTATATTATGCTTCAGTTGAATTAAAAATGTCAGAGGGGTAGTAATGATGATCTCAAAGCAGAAACAAAAAGAGATATTATTAAAAGGGAAAACCAGAGAAACTACATTTTGCTAAATGATACCTTAGACAGTAAAGTACTATCAACACTTTCACAGAAAGTTTCTCTGATATATATATATATAAATGTATATGTATATATACATTTCTCAAATATTTACAGAAATGAGTCAAATTTATAAAAAAATAAGAGCCATTCCTCAATTGACAAATGATCAAAGGACATGAACAGACAGTATATAGAAAAATAAATCAAAGCTATTTATTTTTGTTGTTGTTTAGTCACGTCCAACTCTTTGTGACATTGTGGACCATATTGTCTATGAGATTTTCTTGGCAAAAATAATACGTGGTTTATCATTTCCTTCTGTAAGACAGGTTTAGTGGGACATACATCTAGTAAGTATCTATGGCCAGATTTGAATTCCCCAATTGATAACAAACAAGCAGTATTCAGAAAAAGAAATCAAAACTACCTACAGTCATGTGATAAAAATGCTCTAAATAACTATTGATTAAAGAAATGCAAATTTAAACAACTTTAAGGTAGTGCCACATACCTATCAGAAATCAGAAATGCTGAAGGGAATAAGAGAAAATAAGTGCATTAATACAATGTTGGTGAATTTGTGAACTGGTCCAAACATTCTGAAGAATAACTTGGAACTATGCCCAAAGGGCTATCAAACTGCCCATACCCTTTGTATGTAGTAATACCACTACTGGATTTGTACCACAGAGATCAAAGAGAAAGGAAAAATATTTAAGTATGAAAATATTTATAACAGCTTTTTTTTATAGTGCAAGGAATTGGAAATTAAGGAGATACTCATCAACTGGGAAATAAGTTGTGGCATATAATTGTGACAGAGTACTCTTGGGCTACAAAAATAATGAGGGGAGTGGTTTCAGAAAAACACATTGCAAGACATATATAAACTGATAGAAATTGAATTAAAGAGAACTGGGATATCATTGTACATAGTGACAGAAATGTTATAATGATGATCAACTATGGAAGCCTTGGCTATTGTGATCAAAATAATGATTCAAGATAATTTCAAAGGACTCAATGAAAAAAATTCCATCCACCACAAGAAAAAGAACTGATAAACTTTGAATGCAAATTGAAGTATAATTTTCTTACCTTTTAAATTTTTTCTGTGCTTTTTCTGTAAATATGCTTAATACGGAAATATGTTTTACATGATTTCACATGGATAATTGATATTACTTGCTTTCATTCTTGGTAGGTGGGGAAGGGGTGGGAGGACAGAAGAGAGTTTGGAACTTGAAATTTAAAAAGAAAAGAATGCTAAAAATAAACAAACAATAAATTTCTTAAAAAAAAAAAAAAAAGCCCAATAGCCTCTTAAACTAATGTCCTCAAGGAATTCATTGGTGAATTTACTGTGCTACAAACCAACCCTGATTTCTGGTTATTCAGTTTTCCTTGGTAACAATAAAGTGCCTATTTTTTTTTTTTACAGACCTTTAATTCTTAAAGACATAGTCTGAGTAGTAAAAAGTATAAACACACATGAGAGTGGTGCTCTGGGGCCTAAGGTAGAGAACCCTGCTAATGATGCTGAGATCATGGGCTTGAGTCCTCTGTGGCTCAGTTAGCTTCATCAGTCAATTTTTGCCTACCTAAGTATTTATAGTTCCAAGTTTGGTGCCACAGGCCCCAAATCCATGCAGCTGTTTCATGTATGTTTGTGATCAGCTAAAAGAAGGGTTAGGTGAGCAATTTTCTGTTAATGTCTTCTTGTTATAGATTAGAAGGGAAGTAACAAATTGGGAAAATATTTTTAAAAGTAAAGGTTCTGACAAAGGTCTCATCTCCAAAATATATAGAGAACTGACCCTGATTTATAGGAAACCAAACCATTCTCCAATTGATAAATGGTCAAGGGATATGAACAGACAATTCTCAGATGATGAAATTGAAACTATTTCCACTCATATGAAAGAGTGTTCCAAATCACTACTGATCAGAGAAATGCAAGTTAAGACAACTCTGAGATATCACTACACACCTGTCAGATCGGCTAAGATGACAGGAACAAATGATGATGAATGTTGGAGGGGATGTGGGAAAACTGGGACACTGATGCATTGTTGGTGGAGTTGTGAAAGAATCCAACCATTCTGGAGAGCAGTTTGGAACTATGCCCAAAAAGTTGTCAAACTGTGCATACCCTTTGATCCAGCATTGCTGTTATTGGGATTATATCCCAAAGAAATACTAAAGAGTGGAAAGAGACCTATATGTGCCAAAATGTTTGTGGCAGCTCTGTTTGTTGTAGCTAGAAACTGGAAGATGAATGGATGTCCATCAATTGGAGAATGGTTGGGTAAATTATGGTATATGAAGGTTTTGGAATATTATTGCTCTGTAAGCAATGACCAGCAGGAGGAATACAGAGAGGCCTGGAGAGACTTAAATCAACTGTTGCTGAGTGAAATGAGCAGAACCAGAAGATCGCTGTACACTTCAACAACAATACTGTATGAGGATGTATTCTCATGGAAGTGGATATCTTCAACATAAAGAAGATCCAACTCACTTCCAGTTGATCAATGATGGACAGAAATAACTACACCCAGAGAAGGAACACTGGGAAGTGAATGTAAATTGTTAGCACTGCTGTCTATCTACCCAGGTTACTTATACCTTCAGAATCCAACACTTAACTTGCAACAAGAAAATGGTATTTACACACATATATTGTATCTATATATATATATATATATATTTGATGCTAATAACAAGAAGATCTAGGACAGAGTCAGGTATGTGTGCAAATTCTAAGTCTTATTTTCTATAGTAAATATATAAGGACTTCTGATGTACTCCACAAAAGGCTGCTAACTATAAATTTGAACCTGGTCATTCAGCATTTTCACCTTGACCTAAAAGCTAGAGAAGCAAAGATTTCAGAAAATTGGGTGTAAAGTTACATATGTTCATCTAAGTGCCTTACTGGATAGTATTGTCTGTATCTGGAGTCAGGAAGACCTGAATTTAAATCTTGCTTTAGTCACTAGCTGCATGACTTTGGTCAAATCACTTAACCTCTGAGTCTCAGTTTCCTTATTTGTAAAATGGAAATAATTATAGTATCTACTGTTTGTTGTAAGAACATCATTTATGTAGGGTGCTTTTTAAACTTTAAAGTGCTGTACAGTTACTTGCCAGGTATTATTATGTTTTAATAATAAAAGTTTTCTTGTATTATGAACTTCTTTCTAAAAGTATGAAAGTCAAGCAATCATAAAGTAAAGATAGCAAATGGAAAAAAAAAAAAAAAGCATATATTTTCCTAAAGTCAGAGCCACAAATCTGGAAAGGACATCTAATTTGAGGATATCTAATTCAATACCCTCATTTTACAGATGAGGAAACTGAGGCCCAAAATGATTGATGACTTGCCCAACATCACCTAGGTAATAATAAGGGGCCCATCTGGAATTTGAAATCTGGTATTCTGACTTCATATCTAATTCCCTTTCCACTGTACTATTCTTCAAAGAGTTCATAATGGATATTTGTATTATGTAAATATATGGATAATAAAGACTATATGTAAATAAATATGAATATCTAGTATATGAATACATACATATGTACAAATAAACACACACATTTATATAGGAGATTTTTGTGGAGTTAGGTATTTTTTCCTGCACTTGGTATCATCAAATAATTCACTAGAATCACAAGGCTTCTAGGGAACTTCAGACTGAGAAAAGAAAAATGAAAATTCTTCTCTTGGGGCTGTATGAGTCACAACCCTAATCAGATTACCTGGAAAACTGGTTTCCAAACTTTCCCTAAAATATAAAATAAGAAGCAAAACAGAATTAGCATTTGCAACTGTGGGTCATGTTTTTCCAAGTGTCATCCAATTCCACTTTCACTGCTCTGCCTCTTGGTATGAAGAAGAAGGTCCACTTGGGTGGGCTTACAAATGGGCATCTGCTGATCACAGTTACGGATCAGTTTTGGTTTGGCAAGTTTCATCACCATTTCCGTGAAGGTTAAAGTGACTGGCAACACTGGAGAACAAAGATCCCTAAACGATCATGTAAGCAGCTGCTGTTTTAATAGAAGCAACAACAGGAACTATGGGCCCAATTTACTAATATCTGGCCCTGTGCCAGGCAGCACGGTGTCAAATTCGAGAAGCGAGTAAATGATGCTGTTTCATGAGGATGTGCTGATGCAATTCCAGCCCAGTTCTGCGATCAGCCAGAAGACAGTCCATGTCACTTCGCTGCAGGGGACTTTGAGATCTCAGCTGGTAGACATGAAAGTCAAAACAAAGATAACTCCATGTTCCTAGGGAGGAGGTACACAAAACCTGGGGACATTTTGAGGGGGAAATGCCATTTGTGATGTCCAGGCCATTTTAACTAGCATAGGGATTTATCAGGCAACTTTTCTGTGTCTCTATAGTGAAGCATAAAGCTTTACCCATGGAATCCACTTAATAAATGTTTAGATATGTGAATAAATGTATGAGTTGAAGTTCTACAAAAGTAAGGGTGAGTGCTGGGAAAGCAAAAAGAAGAAACTAGAGATTCTCTTAAAAATAGACCAAAACCTGTTGGAAGGCACAGTTTATAGTATCATTGTATTTTATTCCTATCGAATACAAATACTTTCTTATGAAAATGACCTTTAATTGACAGATTTAGTTTCAGACAAAATCTATAGATTTCAAATTCATCTTTAACATTCTGCTCAGTCCTCTGGTGCACTGCAGACTGTCACTCACTACCAAATACAATCAAATATTAGAATAATATGCTGCCCAAGTAGCTGTCCAGTAAAAGTGTGCAAGTTGTCAGCAGAACGAATATAAGTATTAAAGGCAAAACAGAATTTTACTGTGTGCATGTGTATATCCAATCAAGCATTTCAAAGCATTCTGCTTATAACAGACAGATCCATGATCTTGACTTGTCTCAGCCGCAGCTAATGTCTGTTATAAGCAGGAGGGGAGGGGAAAAAAGAGAGGGGTATATGGCATACTATAGAGTAATATAAGCACTGGTTCAAGCTGAGTATGAAATAAATACACTGTCAAAATACTTAGACCCTTCTTGGAATAAATCTATTTGGTACATACATAAATCAGGGGATTTTAAAGTAATCCGAGGTACATAGTGGATAGAGTGCTGGACTTGGAAAGAGAAAATTTGGGTTCAAATCTTTCCTCAGATACTTGCTATGCTCTTATGGGTAAGTCACACAACTTCTCTGAGTCTCAGTTTCCTTATTTATAAAATAAATATAATAATACAAGTGACAACCTGCCTTACAAGATTGTTGTGAAGCTCCAATGAGATAATATACATAGTTTTTGCAAATCTTAAAGCACTATATCAATATTTGTAATTATTTCACTTTCCATTTTATTCAAGTAGCAATGGCTAAATTTTAGATTTATGCATAGGATCTAGAACCAGGAATACTACTCAGGCCAATTTCATATAGAAAACTCATCCATGACCTCAGAACAAAAAGGGAAATCCACAGAAAATCTTTCTAATTACCAGTAATTTAAATTGACCAAAATTTTTCAATATGGAATTTAAGTTAGAAGTGGTGATGATTATAAGGGGAATAATTAATAAGTAGGGTGAATTTATGAAACACATTATTCTAACATTTACTCCATGCTAGACTGTTTTGATACAAAAAGGAATTGCTCACCTTCAAATACGATTGAGTTATAGGAGATATATATGTGTATACGCACATAATATGCATGTATGCATATAGAACATACATACATGTGCATATGTGTTATATATTTTTTCACATATACATTCCACTTTGAAAGAAGCTGATGACAGAGTATGGTATTATGGAAAAATCTGAACCTGAGTCCCAAATCTGGACTCTCTTATGAGCTATATCATCAATGGCAAGCCATTCAACCTCTCAGTGCCTCAGATTTTTTATTCGTAAAGGGGAATCCAGACTATTCTTGTTTCATTGGTATAGGAAAGTTTTTGGTGAGGAAAAACCATCTACTAATGCGTGCCAGTGTTTTTTTTTTTTTTTTTTTTTTACAATTTATAGTCTTATAGAGTTGTTGTTTAAACTTGCAGGGCTTCTTAAACTTTTTCCATTTGTAGTCGCTCTTTGCCTGAGTAATCTTTATGTGACCCTGGATATATAGATGTATTACCCAAACATTTACTGATAATAAATCATAATTTCACAATTCTCATGGTCAGTTGAGACACTCCAAATGAAATCATGAACCACAGTTTAAACAGCAGGGGTTAGAACACCAAGAGGTTAAATGATTTCATGTGAAAGTTAGGACTAGAATCCAGCTCTTCTTGGCTTCCAGGATGGTCCCCTAAGCCACTGTTTCTATGCTGCCCTATCTATCTCACAGCCTTATTGTGAGGACTGAGTGAAATAACTAGCGCCATAAATGTAAGGTACTTTTGTTTATTATTATTAATATAAATATCAACAGCAACAATAATAATGATAATAATAATATATAACTATGTGTCAACATTACAACAAACAGGACAAAACATCCCTAGAGAACTCTGAAATATATGCATAGGGATCCTGCTATTAAATGCTGATTTGATTCAGAGAAGCTTCACCATCTTATTAAGGGAATAATCATCTTAATAACAACACATTTTGATGCAGCCTGGTTGAACTAGGTCCCTTCCCCCAGAGAGAGGAGGAGCAGTACACCAAAAGAAGCAGCTGCAAAGACTAAAGAATTCTTAAGCCTCAGATACAGAGGGCATTCTACCAAATCCTGTGTATAACTCTGATATATTCTAAGGGGCTAGAGGCTGATGACCCTAGATTATTCTCCTTTTGACCACTCGAGGATAAAACGTCTATCTAGCATTATTACCTCCGACCATTAAGAATAATCCACTTGACCTGTTATTATGAGTAGTATACATTATCTTCTAGAATAAGAAGCTACATTAAAACACATATTCATACCCTTTTATGTATTTACCACAGACTTATTTCAATACCATCAATAAAACCCATATAGTTTGATCAAATGAAAGTGGACCGTGTCACTATTCCTTGAAACCTCAGAATTATTGAATCACCTGAAATCCATGATCAAAAAAAGAACCTAGATGTCATACTTCAAGAAATCATATAATTGCTTCAACAGGGTAAAATAGAAATTAAAAAAAAAAAAACCTTACTAATCACCTCCAGAAAGAGATCCCCAAATGAAAACTTCCAGGAATATTACCAAATTTCACAGCTCCCAGGTCAAGGAGGTAATATTGTTTAAGTAGTGAGAAAGAAACAGTTCAATTATCATGGAGCCACAAGATCACATACAAATTAGTCACTTCCATATTAAAGAAGTAAAAGGCTTGGAATATATTTCAGAAGGCAAAGGAGATAAAATTAGAACCAAGAATAATCTAATCAGCAAAACTAAGAATAATCCTTTGGAGAGGGGATGAAAACACACATTTAATAAAATAGAGGATTTCTAAGCATTACTGATGAAAAGATCAGAGCTGAATAGAAAGTTTGACATTCAACAGAAGGCTCAAGAGAAGTATAAAAAGCAAATATGAAAGAGTAATTAAAGGGTCTTAATAAGGTTAAATTGTTTATATTCCTATGTGGGAAGATGATACATGTAACTCATAAGAAACTTATCTCTATCATGACACTTAGAATATATATACTTGGTTGGACATAGAAAATTTATCTTATCCTATAGAGAAAGATGAAAGATATAAGAGATATGGGGGGAAGGGATGGTAAAGAGATGATTAAGAGAGACAATGGACAGAAGCAAAATAACTTGGAAGGAACAGGACAAAAAACGGAAAGAGAAGAATAAACAGAAGAAGATAGAAGAAAATAAATAATAACCATAACTTTCTATCCACGTATCACTTAGTTGCCCCAGATGATTTATAGCAACCACTTTCAATTTAAGCTTATTTTTCCTGGAGAGCACTATGGTATAAAAATGAGAGGGAACATCTTATTTGGGGTAATATATTTGTACTCCTGTTCTTGTAATATCTTTTCAGTAATTATTCCTTTACAAAAGTTAATTGGCTAAAGATATAGAGAGGAGACACTAGCTATAACTGATTTATACTGGAATAAAATAATGGGATGGTTGCATAGATGTCATTAGGAAGACACCTTCTAGAGATACCCTTATAGCTCTTAGGAAAGATGAAGCAGTAGCCATGTTCTGAAGATTCAACCTACTTGCATTAGAGGTTGGTTAGTAAGACTAGAACCTTTTTTGTTCTTATGGATAGATTGGGTAAAAGTGAAACTCACTTGCTTAGAGTCACTGGTCTAGTTAAGCATTCAATGCAATTCAATAAACATTTATTAAACACTTTCTATATACAACACAGTCTGCTAAGCACTGAGAATATAAAAGAGCTAACACTCAAAAGAAGAGATAAATCATGTACAAAAACAAGTAAATGCAAGGAAAAAGGAGAGAAAGAGAAGAAAGGAAAGAAAAAAACCCTGACAATTGCAGGGAAGTTTCCAAGAAAGCTTCAGTGAAAAGTTGAAAGGAGGAAAATAAGGTTCAAGAAAGGCTGAGCTGAGGAAGATGTGCATTCCAGAGATGCGGAACAGAGAGGCTGGATTTAAAATGAGAGGTTTAGAAATAGCAAGTTGTATAATAGTAAGCATATAAATTGAAGTAAGTTCTGTGATCTTTCTGAAATCTATAATACTTCTTTCCCTGTACTATGCAACTTTTCATTTTCTGATGACATTGTCACAATACTCTCACGGTCTAGAGCAATTGTCATGCATGGGTTTTCATTTACTGGGATCTCATAGCATTCCTTTAGTTGGGTTATATGTCTATACAGCACCAAGGAAGGCAAAAGATCCAGAACTATCCCAGTCAGTTTATCAGTAAATACCAAAAAATTGAAAATAATTAAGTAGTGGAAAGTGGGAAGGCAGAAAGGAAGAAGGAAGATAGATTTCAAAACCCCAAAGGAAATACTTAGTATATATAATTACGTAGGGAAAAGGAAACAAGCATTTATTAAGTACCTTCTAAATGGTAGGTACTTTACAAATATTACATTATTTGATCATCATAACAACCCTGGGTGGCAGATTTTTTTAGTTTACTTGCTTTAGCAAAAATGTCTGAAATTAGGTAAGAACTCAGATTTTCCTATCCCCAGAGCTAGCACTCTATCTATTGTGCCACATAGCTGCCAAATTAATCAAATGGTGATAACAATTCCACTTTATTGGTACTGTGTTCAGCTAGGGAATGTGATTTCAATGCTGGGTCTCAACCCAAATTTTTCAGGTTGTATAATAAAAAATGCTTTAGTTCATTCTTTTGTTTAAAAAAATCTTTCAAGCTGAGGGATGTGATTTGGTGGAAAAAGACCTGGGTTGTCTTGCCTCACCATTTACTTACTAGCTTTGTGACCTCAGGCAAAATCATTTCACTTCCTAGTTCCTCATTCTCTTTCTTCATAAAATGAAGATAACAATTGAATTGTTAATAGTCCATTATACAAATAATCTCCTTTGATTCAAAACAAATTTATGTTATAGTTACAGTCATCCTTGTTTACAGATAAGGAAAATGAGACCAAGAGAAGTTAATTGATTTGCCTTGGGCCATACAACTAGGAATTGTCAGGAGAAGGACTTGAATTCAGGCCAAGATCATTCCCAAATCCAGTAACCTAGCCCTAACATCATGTGATACATAATAATATATTGAACAGCAATGTATTAATAATATAATCCTTCTACACCAAGAGAGAGGATTGTGGGAATTGAATGTGGATCACAACATAGCATTCTCACTCTTTTTGTTGTTGTTTGCTTGCATTTTGTTTTCTTTCTCATTTTATTTTCCTTTCTGATTTTATTTTTCTTGTACAGCAAGATAATTGTATAAATATGTGTGCATATTGGATCTAACATATATTTTTTTTACCATGTTTAAAATATATTGGATTACTTGTTAGTGGGGAGAAGGGGGGGAATTGAAACACAAGGTTTTGTAATGGTTAATGTAGAAAAATTATCCATGCATATCTTTTGAAAATTAAGAAGCTTTAATAAAAATAATATAACCCTTAATGATGCTTATGTTATCTATATCAAAAGATAGTTTTTGGGGAAAAGTGGCAAAAAAGCAAAACTAAACTATAAAGTTCTACCTAAATATGAATTAGTGCTGTTATTCATAAAGGTCAAAGTCCAGTCATAAATTGGATAAAATCATTCAAGGAGGTAGGAAGTAAGAATCATTTGCTGTGATTTGTTCTGTACTGTTTTATGTAAGGATGAGCAAATGTTTACCCACAAAAATATTCCAAAAAAGATAATCTCTTCTAAAGGCAGGCCCTAAGAGTAGCTCTCATACCCTGCTATTGCCTAAGGAGCTAGTTGCGGTTTTTAATGCCTTTGGACCTGATTTTCCTGTTGGTAACTTCGTAATTTCAATTAATACTCCATTTCAAAAAGAAGCTTCTGTTGAGCTCTTTGGGAGTTTTTCCTTGCCAGCTCTAGCCTGCTGTATGTCCCTGAGGAATAGGGGAGTGGTACAGATAGAGACCACAACATCCCAGTAACATCTCATGAGGGAGGACAAGGGCCTGTTGTAAAGAGAACAGAGTATCCCAGGGGGATGCCATATGGGAGGAGAGGAGCAACTTAAATATGAGAAATGTCTGCTCAGGGTCCTAAAGAGCACCCTTCAGTATAAGGCCACTGAATCTAGACTGGTTGTTAGAGAAAATAAGAGGATGAAATAATTTTAACCTTGGTAAATATTGATTCATAGAATAAGTAATGTAACATTACTCAACAACCAGAATTTTCATTAACTTATATGCTGAACTATACTATGTATATAATATATAAAATGTCATACCTCAAAGGGACCTCTAAAAACATGTAGCACAATCCCTGTTTAATCTCATCCTGTCCTCATCAATCCATCACCATTTTTAGAAAGGAAGAAATCATAATCACAAGATAGACCAACAGTATACCAATATATTAGGAAAAATATAATGAGAGAAGGAAAAAGAAGTTTCTCTTCCTTATTCAGGGCGCCATTTATTTATTTAATTATTTGTTTGCTGAGGCAATTGGGGTTAAGTGACCTGCCCAGGGTCACACAGCTAGGAAGTGTTAAGTGTCTGAGACCAGATTTGAACTAGGGTCCTCCTGAATTCAAGGCTCATGCTCTATCCACTGCACCACTTAATTGCTCCTAGAATTCTCTTTATTAATAAGCTAGGTGTTGGTGGTATTATAGATAGAGCACCAGGACTGGGGTCAGGGAGATATTAATTTAAATTCAGCTTCACACATTTACTAGCTTTGTGATTCTGGGAACATCAAGTTTTTTCAATTTAAAAATGGGAATAGTAATAGCAGCTATCTCCCAGGATTGTTGTGAAGATCAAATTGTATGTTTGTAAAGTGCTTAGCACATGGGACCTGAAATATAGGAGGTACCATATAAATGCTAGTTATTATTATTGTTATTAAAATATCACAATCAATTATTAGTCATTTATGAAGTAAGCACTGTTTGTCAGATAGTATACTTGATTCTAGGAAAACAAAAACAAAATTGAGTTTCTATCCTTGAATCATTTGTAATGATAATAATAATAATAATAATAATAATAAATAGCTGATATTTACATAGCATTTACTGCATGCCAAGCCCTATGCTAAGCACTTTATTCTTATTATCTCATTTGATGCTCACAGTAACCCAAAGTAAGGTGGGTGCTATTATCCCCATTTTACAAATGAGAAAACTGAGGCAAATCACAGGCTGTAACATCATCTTAGAGAGGAGTAAATGGACATTCTGCAATGTTAAGTGACTTGCCCAGAGTCACCCTCATATCAAGTGTGTGAAGCTAGTTTTGAACTTAAATTTTCCTGAATCCAGCTCAATCCACTATGCTACCCGGTTTATATTCTGTTATACAGACAAGATTCTTCAGGAGGAAAAGAGAACAGACTAAGCATTTATAAAATACTCTATACATAAAGTGCTGTATTGATATCTTACTACATAAGAGAGCTTTTAAAGGGAGTTTAATTAATATAACTTGGGAGTCTATTATCAAGGTACATTAAAAAGAACACTGACAAAGTCAGACAATCTCTGTGACCATTGAGCAAATTAATTTACATTCTAGAGTCTCCATTTACTCTTCTTTTAGGCAATATTATACGCAAAAATCTTTAAGGTTCCTCCAACCCTAAATTTTTCTATTCTTAAATTACATTCTAAGCCTTAATTTCTCCATCTGAAAATTTAGGGGATTGGACCAAATGACCTCAAAATGACTTTCCTTCCTGAAACTTGTAGAATCTTCCTCATCACTTCATTTCTTGTAATCCCTGTTTTCATTTAAGGCTTAGCTCCTATGTAAGACCTTTCCTGCTCTCCCAGTTGTCAGCCTTACTAACAAATTATTTGTATTGACAGTGTATATCTTTTTTATTATTTATTTGTGAACATCTTGTTTCCCTTCAGGACTGTGAAAACTTAACTGTATAGTCTATTTTTATTTTGTTCTTTATGTATCTCTAGCACCTAAAACAGTTAAGCTGCTAGAAGATACTTAATAATTTGATATTAAATTGTTGGATGTTCAAATGAAGAGAAATTAAAAGGAAGAGAATAATATTTATTAAGCACTGACTTTATTTCAGGTACTGTGTTAAGTACTTACAGATAACATTTCTGATCTCATTTGACATTTTATCTCAGAATTATTTTTTAATAAAGTTTTTATTGTTTCTATAATTTGTTTTTTGACATATCAATTTATTAGGACTAAATTATTTAGTCTTCAATAAATTTAGAATTCTCTTTTTCAGAGGCACTTATTGACTATGCATTTATTTTGCCAGGTCAGTAATGAATGTGTTTAATAGTTCTGCTTTTCTTTATCTGATTGTGAGATTTTTAATGTTATGATATATGGTCAATTTTTGTAAAGATGCCATGCACAGTTCTGAGTATGCATGCTCCTTTCTATTCTCATTCAATAATTACTAGGTCTATTATACGTAACTTTTCCAAAAGTTTATTCAGGGTATTAAATCCTTTCTTTATTATTTTGCTTTATTTGCCTAAGTCTAAAAAACATAGTTTAAGGTCCTCCCAAAAGTATAATTTTTAAATATATTATTCTCTTCAAACAAAATACTTTTTCCTTTATTTAAATTCTATGTTGTTTAGTATATTGATATTAATTTATTGCCTATGGTGACTTTAAGCATTATAAAGTTTCTCTTTCAATCATATCTGTTTTTACTGTGGCCTTGCCTGAGATGGTCATTATTCTGTCTTTTAGATTCATTTTAGTCATAATAAATTCAAATACATACCTTTATTTTAAACTCTAATTTATATATCAAGACTGTTTCTTCTATTTTATAAGTGAATTCATTCCATTTATATTCATGATGATGACTATTAATGTGTATTTTGCTTTGTCCTATATTCTTTTAGTTTTTCCTCTCCTTGTCCCTGCCTCTTCTTTACACCGAAGGTAGAGAGATAATATGTGCTCAACATTAGTAAATGTCTTGTTTCTCCTATATTGTCTCTTTTCTCTTCCCTTTACCAGATCATTTTATGCCTTCTTTTGAAAGAATTTTTAAAGATGTGGAGTTAATCTCCACATTATGATCTGTACCTTAAAATTGAAATGTATTTTATATATGATTAATTATTCCCTCATTCTTCCTGAACTCTTAAACCATTCCCTTTCATACCTATTCTTCTTTCTGTCTTTACTTTTCAAATCTATTCTCCTTGATCTTGACTAGTTCTTTATTGATTTTAATGATTTTTTATGCTAAATACAATGTATGTGTGTGCAATTCCCTTTTGTTCAGTGAAAGTAAAGTTTATGTGCTATCCTCTGCTTCTGTCCCTTCTTCAATATTTTTACAGTTTTTTTCCTCATATATCACAATTATATGAAATAGTAAATTCCATCTTCTTTCACATTTCTTCTCTAGTCTATTCTTTTTGGCCCTTCTCTTTTTTCACTTAAGATCATAAAAACATATGGCACATTCTAATTTTCAGGGAGTCCTTTCCTTGAGCAAGATTTTATGCTATACCTGCATTTAATCTCCTACCTTTTTTTAAGCACCATTAGGGATCTTTTATCATTTATAATATCTGGTTTTATCTAATAGGTAAACGTTTGCCTTTCTTACAGGGTTTTAGGGTTCTATAGAACTTTCAGGTCATCTCCAACCCAAATCAACAAATGTGAACATAGCCCCCACCACCCTTCTCATTTTCCATTTCTTTTAAGTGTTACCTTTCAATATTAGAATGATAACTCCTTGAAAGCAGGGCTTGTATTGATAGTTTGTATTTATATATATTCATTACTTAAGACAATGCCTGGAAAACAACAATCTCTTATTAAATTATCTATCTACCTACTTATTATCTATCTAGATATATCTATTTATTTATCCATCTATTATCTATCATCTCTCTATCCATCCATCCATTCATCTCTCTCCCTCTGTCCCCCTCTCTCTCTCTCTCTTTCTCTCCTTTTCCTCCTCTTCCTTTCCTTTTTATTCTCCCTCTCCCTCTCTGGAATTCTAATAGATCTTCTAGCCAGGTTATAAGTTTAACTTGATCAACATACTTGAGTGAAATGGCAGACCTTTTTTTGGTCTTGATCTGTATTTTCTAGAGTCCTGCTGTTACTTACTCCCTTCTGCTGGTCCCAGGCTCACTTATATCTTCAGAGTACAGAGAGTTGAATTCCTTAAGGCCCTCAGGGGTAGCTTCTGTCAGTTTGTTCCAAAGGTTAAGAGTTCCTAGGGGATGTGGGGACTAATCATTGACTTCTTTATAGGAGCTTTGCTTTAGTTCTAGTTAGGGACCAGAGATTCCAGAATAATAGTTAGACTATACTGAAGCTTCCTGGTTAAAGCATTCCAAGACAGTCATATTTGAATCAAGGGTTGTGGTCAGATCCTGGTTCTGGCTGGGCCTTTTCCATAGTGCCTTTACATTTATGGTTAACCCTTTTTCTAACTCAGGCTAGACAAAGTTAGTTATTATAGTTTTTTTCCTAAATAATTATCTTAAATAAATGAGATAACATGTACAGCACTTTGCAAACTTCAAAACACTATATATATGCTAGTTATTATTATCACTACTATCATTTTTTATTATTCAGTCTAGAACTTAAAAAATCTTTTTTTTAGAGAATATTGTAAGAATGTTCCTATTTATCTTGACTAGAAGTCTACCAACCATGGACATTTGGACTATGACTAGACATTTCTCTCCTTATGCCTTAGTAGAATGACTTTAACATGAGTAGGGCTTATTAGATATTTCATAAATGCTTGAATTACCTGCTAACCCCAACGCATGGTCCAGTGACACAGCCTGTTTCAATTGCCTCTGTATCTTAGTAACTCTCAAAGGTAAAAGTGATTGAATTTGATTTGAAAATTTTTTTTGTTGTTTTTGTATCTTTCACATATGCTTCTTACATCTGGCAAATACTATTAAATGAAAAAGATACAAAACCAAACAACAAACAAAAAAGAAATCCCTCTCATTCAATACATATTACAGTACTCATTATTTTTATTTAAATAGGTACTGTCCTGGGATTTTGTAGGACTAGTGACAGTACCCTCAGTCAAAGCCTACTCTCTCTGTTCCATGAGAACAAAATAAAGGAGGAAATCTTCACTAATAGGGGAAATCAGTCTTCTCAATCTCATTGAGAAGACTCACATCTTCCCTCAAACCTGTGCTCATAATATGACCCCAAATGCTTCCAGAATGAACTTCTTCCTTCCCTGATCACTAAACTTTTCAAGGACTTTCAAAGAAATTACTGGGTTTTGAGACTTTATTGCAGTGCCTACTCAGGACATGATTGATAGATCTAATGAAATTACCAAATTTTCCTTCCTATTTCTGGCATTAGTCAAGAGTTCATGTCCAAAGATTTTTCCACCAGACATGTTCTGCGGATGTGATGGGATTAGCCAAATTTCCAAGCTTATTTTTGACCTCCAGCAGAAAATTGAGCACATACGCTATTGAAGCCAACTGGGACTATAGAACATCAAGTTGATTCATCAAATTAGCTGAAACATAATTGTGCTGCATGACTGGCTATGGAAGTCGTCAGCTATAAACCTGTCAAAAAGCCATCAGCTTTAATGTTAAATAGAGACTCAAAGTAATGTTGTTCGGGATCTGACATTTGTTGGACTTTAGCCTGCAAAGGATGCTATCGGCTTTGTTTCCGCATAGAGGAATATGTACTAAGAAACATTGTGCTAATAGATTCCAGCAGACAAAACATATTCATACTGGTTGATAAAAATACTATTTTTTTAACACAACATGTATTAAGAGGCTTATCTTGAGACAACAAATATTAAATCACAAATTGCACCCACTACACACACAAAATACAAACATAGAATGCACATGAATTTCCTGTCTTCCACTGACTATTGGAAGAGATCTGCAATCAATTCTTCAAACTAAATTACTTGACATTTAAAGAATAAAGATCTAGAATCACTTATTTAACAAATAAAAGAATCTTTATTATGATATTGATAAAGTTATTTAACTTTTCTGAGACTCAGTTTCTTAAATTATAAAATACAGAACATTGAACTTAAGGATCAATAAGTTATGCTCCAATTCAAAATTTTGTGATGTTTAGAATTATAAAGAGATAGATTCAAAGGGTAAAAAAATCCTTCCCAAAGGAAAAAAAAAAGGATTTATATTCCTCTCTGGATAAAATCAATCAACTGAAAAAGTCCTGTAATAGGTCAAATAAACCTAGTCTTCATTCCCTCTTCCCAAATAATAGGATTTTCTTTTTTGCTTATATTATCCACATTATTGTCTCAGCTTTCCATTTCATTCTCAATTCAAGATAACAGGTATCCAATAAGTCTATGACTGTGCTCTTTATCTATGCAATAAAGTCTTGTGGAGTTATTGAATTAAACTCATTTGCTAAGCCATACAATTCATATTCTTGAAATTCAATTCGGATACAGCTCCTGCCTGGATCTATTTTAAATGCTAGATGACCAGCTGATCGACTTCTCTACGCCAGTTTGCTAACTCCTAAACTGAAGTTTCACTTCTCTACTTTGGGTGACTGCTTGCCTAGACAATAACGTTTAACTACCCTTTTTGCTGGCTAATATCTGTTTTTTTTTTCTACAGGAACATATAGGCCTTCTCTAATTTATGCATGATTGACATGACTGAACAATGGAAACTCTAATGTTTTGATACCTACGTCATAAGGGACCTTTAGGCCCCTGACATGACAGGCTGTGAAGGCTTCTTCCAAGCAGCTTCATTACAGAATATTAGATTGTGTTATGCAAACCACCTCTGTACCACTCAAAATATCAACATTCTCTTTAAAGATCTCTTTATTGAGGATGACCCATTTATAAATAACCTTTTTAGAAATTGAATATAGCAATAGGATTTAAAAAACAATAAAATCACAGATATTTAGATCCACAATAAACCTCAGGGGCCATCAAGCCCAGTCTATAAGTCGTGCAGTCTTTATATGAATAATTCCAAAAAAGGGGGAACTCTTTGTTTATTAAAGTAGCCCATTAACTTTTGGATAACTCTAATGATTATTAATTTTTTCCTTCTTACAAAAAAGTTGTTACTTTCCTTACAATTACTACTCATTGCTCTTTGTTTTGTCCTCTGAAGCCAAGCAAAGTGAATCACATAAATGCAAATACTTGAAGACAATCAATCATGCCCTTCCTCACCCCCAAATCATCTTTTTTTCAGGCTGAAAATTCCCATTTTTCACTACAATTCTCATATTGCTTGAACTTTGGGCAGTTTGTCTTGTGTATTGACTTCAAAGTTGCAAGGATCTGTGATTTTATCAGGAGGTTTACTCCCTCCATCAGTGATGATCAGAACCCCCTGCATGACTTTATGAGTTGTTGAACTGAAAAAATTATCATCTGGTGGCCAAGTCTCTGATGATAAGCATCTTGAAACTTAATGATGCTGATCTTCCTAAGATATATATACATTCCAACCTTAGGACCACATTCAAAGCCTTTCAAACTTGATAGGACCTGCCAGCTGCAATTTTACTAATTGTAGATTGTGTTGCATTGTGTTGCCCCTTTCCCTTCCTGACCATATTCTCAAATTATTCAGTTTGAAGATTGAAGATGTGAATTTGTAACTTAAGCAAAGTCCTATTTTAATGATTTCCTTATATAGAGTTGCCTTTATGTAAAATTCAAAATCTTTAAGAGATATTATCAAATAATTGTCCAATTCTCATTTCTGCCAAAGACAAAAAGCCACTGGCTGAGGACAGGTTTAGTTTTTCTGGACCCCCAGGAAAGGATGATTCTACTACACATGTATATCATTAAAGTTTCCGGGCCTTATCACCAACAAAATGCAACAGCAAGAGATACAAAGAGAAATTCCATTCCAAACAAATGTTGAGAGTATAAAGTATTTGGGAATCCATCTACCAAAGAATAGTCAGGAATTATATGAGAAAAATTACAAAACACTTGCCACATAAATAAAGTCAGATTTAAATAATTGGAAAGACATTCAGTGCTCTTGGATAGGACGAGTGAATATAATAAAGATGACAATACTCCCCAAACTAATCTATTTATTTAGTGCTATACCAATCAGACTCCCAAGAAACTATTTTAATGACCTAGAAAAAATAACAACAAAATTCATATGGAAGAATAAAAGGTCGAGAATTGCAAGGGAACTAATGAAAAAAAAGTCAGAGGAAGGTGGTCTAAGTGTACCTGATCTAAAGCTATATTATATAGCAGCAGTCACCAAAACCATTTGGTACTGGCTAAGAAATAGAACGGTAGATCAGTGGAACAGATTAGATACAAAGGACAAAAAAGGGTACATCTATAGCAATCTAATCTTTGACAAACCCAAAGATACCAACATTAGGGACAAAAATTCATTATTTGGAAGAAACTATTGGGAAAACTGGAAATTAGTATGGCAGAAATTAGATATGGATCCACACTTAACACCATATACCAAGATAAGATCAAAATGGGTCCATGATTTAGGCATAAAGAATGAGATCATAAATAGATTAGAGGAACAGAGGATAATCTACCTCTCAGACCTGTGGAGGAGGAAGGAATTTATGACCAGAGGAGAACTAGAGATCATTATTGATCACAAAATAGAAGATTTTGATTATATCAAACTAAAAAGTTTCTGTACAAACAATACTAATGCAAACAAGATTAGAAGGGAAGTAACAAATTGGGAAAATATTTTTAAAAGTAAAGGTTCTGACAAAGGTCTCATTTCCAAAATATATAGAGAACTGACCCTGATTTATAGGAAACCAAACCATTTTCCAATTGATAAATGGTCAAGGGATATGAACAGACAATTCTCAGAGGAAGAAATTGAAACTATATCCACTCACATGAAAGAGTGTTCCAAATCACTACTGATCAGAGAAATGCAAATTAAGACAACTCTGAGATACCACTACACACCTGTCAGATTGGCTAAAATGACAGGAACAAATAATGATGAATGTTGGAGGGGATGTGGGAAAACTGGGACACTGATACATTGTGGTTTTTTTTTGTTTGTTTGTTTGTTTGTTTTTTAAATTATAACTTTTTATTGACAGAATAATAAGTAATTTTTTTTTACAACATTATCCCTTGTACTCACTTCTGTTCCGACTTTTCCCTTCCCTCCCTCCACCCCCTCCCCTAGATGGCAGGCCGTCTTATACATGTTAAATATGTTATAGTATATCCTAGATATAATATATGTGTGCAGAACCATACAGTTCTCTTGTTGCACAAGAAGAATTGGATTCAAAAGGTAAAATTAACCTGGGAAGAAAAACAAAAATGCAAATAGTCCACATTCATTTCCCAGTGTTCCTTCTTTGGGTGTACCTGATTCTGTTCATCATTGATTAATTGGAACTAAATTAGACCTTCTCTTTGTCAAAGATATCCACTTCCAGACACTGATACATTGTTGGTGGAGTTGTGAAAGAATCCAGCCATTCTGGAGAGCAATTTGGAACTATGCCCAAAAAGTTGTCAAACTGTGCATACCCTTTGATCCAGCAGTACTACTACGGGGCTTATATCCCAAAGAAATACTAAAGAGCAGAAAGGGACCTGTATGTGCCAAAATGTTTGTGGCAGCTCTTTTTGTTGTAGCTAGAAACTGGAAGTTGAATGGATGTCCATCGATTGGAGAATGGTTGGGTAAATTGTGGTATATGAAGGTTATGGAATATTATTGCTCTGTAAGAAATGACCAGCAGGAGGAATACAGAGAGGCCTGGAGAGACTTAAATCAACTGATGCTGAGTGAAATGAGCAGAACCAGAAGATCACTGTACACTTCAACAACAATTCTGTATGAGGATGTATTCTGATGGAAGTGGAAATCTTCAACATAAAAAAGATCCAACTCACTTCCAGTTGATCTATGATGGACAGAAACAACTACACCCAGAGAAGGAACACTGGGAAGTGAATGTAAATTGTTAGCACTACTGTCTATCTACCCAGGTTACTTATACCTTCGGAAGCTAATAATTAATGTGCAACAAGAAAATGGTATTTACACACATATATTGTATCTAGGTTATATTGTAACACATGTAAAATGTATGGGATTACCTGCCATGGGGGGAGGGAGGGGAGGGAGGGGAGGGATAATTTGGAAAAATGAATAAAAAAATAAAAAATAAATAAATAATATTAAAAAAAAAAAAAAAGTTTCCAGGCCTTTATATGGGGAGGTATAAGAAGTTATTGTGTTAATGGAACCATCAGTTGTTTGGTAATCTAAGACTTGGAATTAGAGCTGGAAAGTCCAGCCTCTTCCTTTTACAAATGATAGAATTAATACTCAGAGAATTTATACATATAGTTAAGAACCTTTCTTTTTTCTCCTTGCTTTACTCTCTGCCCTCATAATTATCTTTCAATGGTAAATGAATTTTCCTAGTCAATGTGATTCAAAACCTCAGAATATTAGAAACTTAGATTTGGAAGAATTTCCAAAATCACTTTAAAAATCACTTAGTGAGACCTTCTAAGTACCAGACAAGTTAATTCTGAAACATTCATTACAGGTGGAATTTGCTTCTACATTTCCAGCGATATGTGAAACTTATTGGTCAAAAAGGCAAAACATTTATTTGTTGGGTGGTATTTAACTTCTCTTATATTTTCCACATTTAGTTAATTCTTTCTTTGTGATGACTTTTACAAGTATTATTTCTTTTGCTTTCCCACTACCACAAACCTACACTTGCCATTTCACTATAAGGGAGGTTGACTCAGCCTTTATTTAAGCCAAAGGGACTTTGCTAAGGATTTTTTCCTTGGCTAAATAATTTAGCATATCTAGGCCTCAATGAGAAAATTGGAAGTAATAATCATTATGATTTTACAACCCTCCTTTTACTTAGAAATAGGCAATAGTTGACAACAAAAATTACCCAATAATAATCAAGATACTATACCCCAAACTATGAGCTAAACTATAATTTCCAAAAGATATTATCTTCTTTGGAACTTAGTAACACCCCTGGTTATAGGCAAAAGGTCATTAATGACCCTTAGATATGGGATACTTTTTCAGGTGGTAATTCCATAGTAAAAACAGTGAGAAATATTGTTGGTCCTTTGGTTCCCCACATCACAATGTTTTGTCTTAATAAGACAGAAAGGAAGAGAAGAAAGGAAAAAGGAAGGAGTGAGGGAAGGAGGAAAGAAGGAATGAAGAAATAAGGAAATGAGGGAGGAAGAAAAAAAGAAGGCAGAAAGGGAAGGAGGGAGAGAAAAGAGGAATGGTAGAAGAGATGAAAGAAGGAAAAAAGGGAGGGAAAAAAGGAGGAAGGGAGAAAGGAAGGAAAGAAGGGAGGAAGGAAAGAAGGAGGAATAAAGAAGGAAGGAAGCAAGAAAAAAGGGAAAGAGGGAAAAGAAAAGAGGGAAGGAGGAAGAAAGAGGGAGAGTGGAAGAAAGGAAGGAAAAAAGGAAATAAAGAAGGAAGGAACTTAGTCATTCAAGAAGATTAATGAACAAGTAAGAAAAAAAGTAAATAAAACAAGTTCATCTTTCATCTCTTGCCTAGAAGTTGTCATTTTCATGGTAGAAGCATACAATCTGAATAAACACCTTTTGTATTTCATTGAACAATTCAACATTTCAGAGTTGTTCAACTGAACAAGAAATCTAATGTTCCTGCTGGGTCTGTTCAATTTCTCTGGATATTCTCACTTAATTGCAACAACCAGACTTTGTTACAGAAAGTACATCATTTATTTGGACGAAATGTGTGGCCTGAAGGAGTGTGGTCTCAGGTCGATTCCACATTGTTCCAAGGAGAAATGAAACTGGAGGCTTAGGGTTTCATTCCCAGTTGTCTTTCCAAAGGAGGGGAGCAATACTGCTAAACAAGAAGTACAGAGACCTCCTTCACCAGAGGTCTCTCTAAGGCTCCTATATAGATGGAAATACAATAGGGTAACTCGGCTTTGTTCCAGATTGCCTAAATATTATTGGAAGACATTTTTTTTTCTCCTTGCTGCTACTCCAACCTACTGTATATCATAAAGCCATCCTCAGTCTCTCAATGAGTCCTAGGTCACCACCCTTAAGATGCTGTTACCATAGCATCCCTCTCCTGGGACCTGCCTTCTCTTATTTCCCACATAGGTTACCCTCCTCTGTCTCTAATCCTCCTCTTGGGGATTGGGGGATGGGAGTAGGGAGAGAGAAAGTTAGTAAAAATCAGCTGTACTGAAGAGGCAGAGGATGAATGCTTTGGGGAATGAGCCATCTCCTCTCCAGAGTGCACTGTCTTCTGTGCATCCCATTATCCCTCCAGATGAAATTGTCCTAACGCTCAAGAATTTCTAGCTAAGTTTGATGTTGTTAGATATTCTTGGTCCTTATAGTCTCTCATGGTCATTCATGAATGAGGGCTTCCATAAATTATTTTTTGCAACAGTCACTCAAAATAAGTTGACTATTATCTATAATGCCCACCCCCCATTGGTTGTCAAAAAATCAAGTAAGATAACATTTGTAAACTACTTTGCAAATATAAACATCACTATACAAAATGTCAGTTGTCATGATCACCATGGCAATTTTTATTGCCATATACTTATCTTTAGAGGGGTATGAATATTGGGCAAGGTGACATTGTAGGAATATGGGAGCTGAGACAAAGTAAGACTAGCAGATGGGGACTGGGGACTTAGAAATCCCTTCATTTTCCTAAAGACAAGAAAGAATATGAAAATGGAGATGAACTGAAGAAAAGACTCCATAAGATGTGAAAGGTCTGACCTGCTTAGGGTTGATGTAAGTGTTTCTGATTTCAGCAATGAGTTCTCAACCTTTTCCAATCCCAATTCAGACTGTTTTTATTTCACTAACTTTTGGACAAAAGTAATTTCCTCTTTAAAGGGAAAAGGGAAAAAAAGATTCCTGGGGCATCTGGTATATCTGTAGGGTTATGGCTACCTTTTAAGAAGCTCTAGTTTCTGAGGTACCTTACTGCAGTGAGAATGTGGATTAAGTTTCTGGAGCTCATAGGCCAAATGGGATCTATATAATGTAAAATTTTCCTGGGGTCCAAAATTTAAATGTATTACTAGAAATATCTCAAAAATTCCTATAAATTTAAACTCCAAGTAAGGTGATTTGGAAGTACTAATATGAAAGACATATTTAAAACATATTTAAGAGATTCTAGTAGGAACATGATTGTGGATTTTATGACTCCCAAATAGTTTGAAGTATTTGTCGACTTACAGGCCTATATACATATGTATGTGTAACATATTCATGTACATCACTGACCTAACAAAATACAAGGTACTTTTTCTCAACAAGTATCACAAAATAGCATATTTCATTTATAATAAAACTACTTCTATATTTTTACACAGAACGTTTTATTATTACCCTGAAGACTAAGTTGAAAGAAAAGAGAGAAGGAAGAGAGAGCAGTGAAGGAAAGAAGAGACAGGGAAATGAAGGAGAAGGAAAAGCTTTGGGAAAAAAAATAATAAAAAGATCTTTTTCTTTCTCTCCTCTCCACTTACTTCTTCAGCAGAAACCAAATGTCCTTTCCTTTATGCCATTCTTTAGCCTGGAGCCAGTTTTTAGAGCTGAGTAATAAATCCCTGAAAACCAGTGACTACAATGGAAACGCTGACAGACACTTAACACTAATGGTGCAAACAGAGAGAGCAAAAGAAAATTTTCTGGTCAGATTCCCCACATTGAATTTTCATAGCTCACTCACCAATGTACCATTTTTAGTGGACAATTTCTCTGTTCAGAAACAGCAGTAAATTTCTGAAATATTTGCAAACCCTAGGGACAAGAAATTTCCTTGATTCTTCAGTTTCCCACAGGTTTCATAATCACTAAATACACTTTCTTCAATTGCCTTTTTTTTTTTAACAAAAAGAACAAAAATGACATTTGAACAATGACAACTTGATAACTAGAACAAAAAAAAAAAACAAAAAAAAAAAAACAAGACTGAGCTGTAATATAGCAACTAGGACTGGAACCATGATGGGCTTCAGTATTAACGTTCATAAGATTTGTCACTGTCACATCTTACTAACACTTAGAACATCTCATTTTCTAAATATAATGTATCACTGTTTAGTGGCTAAAAATGTAAATTACAAAAAAAGAAAGAAAGAACCAAATCATGTTCAAGAAGCCTAAGTGAAAAAAGTCTCTGAACCACTCACCCAGTATCTATGGCTTAATGTTTAATAATTAAAGAAAATAACTATTGGATAATCTTCTGCCTCCTACCTCTATTCAAATAATTTTCTGTTCTTTAATACTATAGATACAATTATGATATTCAGGTGTAGGAAGAAATCAAGAAATTATATAGTGCATCTACTGACTTAAACATGAGATGTTTAAGAGCTTTAATCATATAATCATGGATTTGTCCAGCTGAGAATGATCTGAGAAGTCATGTAATACAACTTCCTTATTTTAAAGATAAGGAAAGTCAGATCCAGAGATACCCAAAGTCTTATCCAAGGCTAGTCATTCTTGGAGTCTGAATTAGAACTCAGATCTATTTGGCATAAAGTTTATTGATTTTAATACTGGATTATATATTTAGAAAGGAAGAGACCTTGTTGTTATTCAGTTTCAATCATGTCTGATTTTCTTTGTAACCCCACTTGGGATTTTCTTGGTAGTGATATTAGAGTGATTTGTCATTTCCTTCTCCATCTGAGGCAAAGTTAAGTGACTTGTCCAGGTCACAAATCCAGTAAGTGTCTGAGGCCAGATTTAAACTCAGGAAGATGTCTTCCTGATTCCAAACCCAGGGCTTTCTCCACTGTACTATCTAATTGTTCAGAAGGGATCTTAGAGTTCATCAAGTCCAGCTCTTTCATTTTACAGAAGAGGAAACATGTCAAAAAGAATGTAAATGAGTTACCCAGGAAGGTTCACAAAAATTAGTGTCACAGGCAGGAATTGAACTCAAATCTTTATAATTTTAAGTCCACTGTTCAATCTACCATGCCACAGAAGCCACCTTTCTCCTAAAATGAGGAAATTCCCTATTCATGGAATATATTTCCTCTACATCTGTACCCATTGAAATCTCAATGGGTATTGTTGACACCTTCTCCATGAAATCTTCCTTGATCCTCCCCTCTTTTCCACACCTGAGTGAAAGTAGTTCATCCCTCCTCACATAGTCTTCTTATCACTTTTTTTCAGATCTTGCTTTTTGCCATTACCATATTCTCATTTGTAACATACTTATTTGTTGGTATGCATCTCTACAAGCTCTGATTGAGAAGGAATTGTGTATCCTCATCACTTAGCAAACACCAGATGTTAAAACTAAAAGTGATAGTACTAACATGAAAGAAGTGAATGTAGAAGTTAAGCAGAATAATATGGTTACTTATTCTCTGAAAAACATTGGAACCTCTGACTCAAAGGAAACTTAGAGTTGATCAAAGTTCAATTCTCTCATTTACTTTGACAGTGCAAATTCCTTACTCTGGGTACAAGTATCTAAAAGTAGGTTGTTATTGGTAAGAATGAGCAAAAGCATCCTAGAGGACACAATGCTCTGGCTGCAGGAAAAAGGACATATGCCTAAGATGTTCCTGGCAACTCTATCTCAGATAAAGAAAATATGACACAGGCCACTGGAAATCTGTCTCCATGGTATTTAAACCATTTGACCTACTCAAATTACATCCCATGTGGATATCTATGCATAAGACACCACAAGGGGAACATTTGATCATCCAAATAGATTCTTCTGGGTCATAAAATGAAACTGTCTTATTTCACTTAAATATACACACACATATACATACATACACACACACAAATATATGTGATATAGCCTTTGAATATTACTAGATGAATCAAATAGATCAAAGTCAGAAACTGATATAATTTTACAGTGTAAAGAAAATTAAAAAGAGGTTTTACTATCTGCTTTGCTCCTGCACCCTAAGGTGCATAGGTACTTTCTGACTTTTGGCTGAAACCTTCCATATGAGTCATCTTCCTCACTTAGAATGTGAGCTGCTTAAAAGCAGGAACTATCTTACTTTTCTATTTGAATCTCCAGCATTAAGCACAATGCTTTACATCCATCCAGTAAGCACTTAATAAATGTTTCATTCATTCAAATATACCCAGTATCTCACATGTTGAAAATGGACTATGTAGACTTAAAGAATCAAAGTATCTCAAAGTTAAAATGGACCTCTGAGGTCACTTAGTCAAACATGTTTGTATCTGTAGGAAATCCTGTCTATAATATCTTAGATGAGGGGTCATACTCAGTCTTTAAAGACTGCCAGTGATAGAGAAAGCACTAAGTAGCTGATTCTACATTTGGTCAGCTTCAATTTTCAGTAAGTTTTTCCTTTTCCTCCCATGAAGCTGAAATCTGCCCCTCCTTCTGCTTCCACCCATTGCTTCAACTACAGAACAATTCTATTTGAATTATACATCAATAACATGGATTTCAGTGCCATTGGCAATAGATTTTCATGGGCAACTATGGGTTTTACCTGCATAGTATATGCCAAAAAGGGATACAGAGAAGACATAGATCAATAGAAAACAGTGCAGATATAATTTTGAACCAAACTTCTACAGGCTCACAAGAACTCAATCTCTGAAACCCACTTGGGCATTCTGCATATATAAGCACTTTCTCAGAATATAATTTAGGGCCAGTTTTGAAACTTTGGCCCAATTTGATAAAATATTGATAGATAGCATAGTAAAAATGTTATGGTAAAGCCCTACTTTACTGCACATTGCCACTGTAAATTTGAAGAGACATTGTCAACCTGCTGAGGTCTTGAAATTTACTTTCTTTAAAGACAGATAAATCCTATGAATATCTCTAGAGATATGTGTTATATATACAAACTCAGAACTAAAAATTTCTTTCAAGTGGCCTCAATCCAATTCCTTCAACTGCCTTTGCAACTTTCAGTTACATAATACTTTTGCCTAAAAGATTACATTGGACTCAAGTTCAAATCCCAATTTCTCTACCTACAATGTCTTTATCTGCCTGAAATATGCTTCCTCCTCATCTCCATCTTACAATCCCTAGTTTCTTCAAAGATATGCCCAGGTGCCCCCTACTATAAGAAGACTTCCCTGACTTTCCCAATTTGGGCATTCTTTCCTCCCAAATCATTTTGTTTTTACTTTGTCTACATATTTTGTTTTTAGTTATATATGTTAGTATTTAAGTAAAATATTTTACTTATATAAGTTCTCTCTCTCTCTCTGTCTCTCTCTCTCTCTTTCTCTCTCTCTCTCTCTCTCTCTCTCTCTCTCTCTCTCTCTCTCTCTCTCTCTCTCTCTCTCTCTCTTCCCCCCCCCCACCTTACTCCCCCAAGGGCAAAGATAGCTTTATTTTTTTCTTTACATTCCCATTTCTAACGCTATATATACTTCGTACATTCATAAACATTCCAATTTGAAATGAACTGCCAAAGTTTGTGTGATTCCAGGCAAGCTACTAAATTCCTTGGTGCCTGGACTTTCAAATGTCTATAGCATCTGGAAATCTGAAGCCCATAGAAATGTGAATTATTGTTGTGATGTTCAGTAGCCATTATTCATGCTACACAAGTTGGTTGCTCACACTTAGCTAATAATAAAAAATAATAATAAGAGCTTATTTAAATAATGTTCCAAAGTTCCTTCACTTACACATGGAAGGATAGAAGAAATACATTTCTGCTTTGGACAGGTGTGGGACAAAAACAAACCATATTCATCCAAATTTGGGGATATTTTCTACTCTTGTGGTCACATGGGAAATGGACAGATTCTGAGAATGGATAGTATGAAATGGGGAATGGATATAGAATTACCTCTTTCTTGTTCATCTATGTCTATTTCTATTTATTTTTCTTTTTACCTCAAAAATAAAAATGCTCTATAGGAGAAAAAAAAATAATGTTCCAAAGTTTACATCTTTGTTTCATTTATTATTTCATTTGATCTGGACAACTATCCTCTAAAATAGATATTTTTGTTATCACTATTTTATCTATAGAAATTTTCCCTAGGAGGAAAGAAACTAAGAAAGATAAGTAAAAATGATGAAGGTCAGTAAATTTCTTGGGGCAACTAGATAGCACAGTGGACAGATAGGATTCCAGAACTAGAGGCAGAAAGACTCATATTCCTGAGTTCAGATATGCTCTTAGACACTTACTAGCTGTGTGACAGAGTTTGTACAAGAAAATTTGGGGGCTGACAATTTAAGGCCAATAATTTTAGATTCCATCCCTTTCCTCTTCCTCTTTCCCTTCCTTCCCCTTCTCCCTTCACCAAGTTTCTCTTTCTGTGTCTCCCTGTCTTTGTCTCTGTCACTGTCTCTTTCTCTATCTGTCTCTGCTTTCTCTCCCTCCCTTCCTCTCCTTCTCTCTCTCTCTTTCTCCCTCTTCCCTCTCCCCCTCTCTCTCCCTCCCTTCCTCTCCCTCTCTCTCTCCCTCCCTTCCTCTCCCTCTCTCTCTCCCTTTCTCCTTCTTCCCTCTCTCCCCCTTTCTCTCTCCCTCCCCCCTTTCAAACACACACACACACACACACACACACACACACACACACACACACACACACACACACACCCTCTTGTTCCATGCTGAGGTACTTATGGTCAGACATCCTCACAGTCTATTGGACTTTGGGGTGAGAAATGAAACATGGAAATATGTATATTATATGAAGAAGATATTGGAAGGGACTGGTTTTTCATTATGGGAGATAGAAATTGGGGTCTAATTAGGCTGACTTGGCAGTGTTCAAACAGGAAAGAAGGCAAAAATCAATTGAATTTTATGTCAGCAGAATTATATTTTTAGCTTAAATCATCACCAAAAAATGGATCTGAATGGTGAAATAGTTACTCTAAAATCTATATGCTTCTCACAGTGTCTTAGGGGTCAGTGCTAGTTGGTATAGTGAATACCCAGGATTGAAACAGAGTCTTTTTTGTTAAAAATGAAACAGGTATTTTTGGTTTAAAAAAAAAGGGGGGGGGGACATGAGCCTCTTAAATTTCTATGTCTTTCACGCACAAACCAAAGTATCTAGTATAAAAAAAACAAGCTTGATTCATTGATCTAAGACTTGAGGTCACAAGATCCTAACTGGGCTCTTGAATTGCCAAGTGAAAAGAAATGTTGATTTAGAATGCTAGGATCAGCTAGAGAGCAGCGGCTTGGAAGAGTGACCAGGGCTCTGGATTTAGGGTCTGAAGACCTATGTTCAAATTCCTGCTCTCTTACCTAGGCTTTGTCACCTTAAATAACTATCACCTCACCAGTCTGGGCTCTAGTTTTTTCATCTATAAAGTTGGAGAATTATAATAGACAGTGAAGTTCTTTTTCCACTTTAGAGGTAGAAACTCTAACAGAGTGCTTTACATATAGTAGACGTTTGATAAATATTTGTGAAATTGGATTTAATCAAATGAAATGTTACAAGTGGGAAGTGGGAGGTTTGTGGGGTCTATTAAGTAAGAAGAAAGATTCCTAGAAGAGACTTAGTAGTGTGCAAACAAATCTAAGCCATGTGCCATCTCCTACTGGAATCCTTTCCTGATTCACTTAGTTGTGATACTCTTTTTCTCCTCAACTTATCATATATAATGCTTATTGATTGATATGTTATGTTTTCCAAGTAGAATATAAGCTCTCTGAGGGCAAGAACTGCTTCATTTTAAGTCCCCCATGTCTTGCATATGATAGGCTCTTAATAAGTGTATTTTGGCTTCCATGGCAGATTTAAAGTATTTACACATGGGAAAAAACAATACATAGCACTGGAAACAAAGATCCACAGTAATTACTTTTACTAGATGGTGGTCCACCTTTCCCCATTAAAACCTATTTTTGAGTAGGAGACTCAACATACTTCGGAATATTAGAAATAAAAAAAAATTGGGTATAACACATTAACTATATAAAAATGGATAAGTTCATCAATATTTTTAAATGCCTGGGTAAATAACTGAATATTTTGTGTTTACTCTGTTTAATGTCTCTGAACCTTAGCTTTTTCCCTGTAAAATGGGGTTAGAAATATAGTACTAATTTCACAGGTTTATGGTAAGAAAGAAACAAATGAGATAATGTATATAAATGACTTCTCAAATTTTAAAGCATCATATAAATATATTGTTATTATCTAGATATGGACTTAAACATCATTATCATCATCTTCTTTTTCTTCTTCATCATTATCATTATTATGTAGAAAAATCTCCAGAGGGGTGGAGTGGGGAAAGTATTTCAAATAAGGAATGGAATAACGAAAAAGATGTTGAGCAAATGAGAGAAAAGAATAGATGTTTGAAAACAGACTATCAGCAGTAATGACTAGTATCTAAAAATAAGCCCAACATTTTTAAAGTAGAAGAACATCCAGAGAAGTAAATCAAAAGATAAATTGAGGATGAAATATTTAACTAGGTAAAACAAAATGAGATTCAGTACGGAGTGGAAAACGTGAGAAATTATTCCTGAATTACACCTATCCTATCTTTACAGCCCTCTAATTTAATCTGTAGTCCACAGAAATTCAAAATATAGAGAGAGAAGGGATGGAAAAATGCTATACAAAGTAAGAATTTGGAGTTAGGAAAGTATAGTGAATGGACTGCTATAATACACACCCCAAATGATCAAGCTTTGGAGGTAAAGTGGCTTTGAAGGTGGCCACCTGTCCTGAGGGAGGGAAACCTAAGACTCACTTACCTGGGTTCCACTAATCAATTTATATTCAATTAAATGAGACACCCTCCCCAAAGAGAGGCTGATATGAAGCAAACCTCCTTGCTTCTGGCCAGAAAGTAATTTGTTCTTGCCAAACTGCTTAGTGGACAAGAGAAAAGACTTAGTACCTTACACAGATCCTCTTTAGACAGTGACAAAACCAGTAGTGCTACTGAGTAGAAGAAGGAAGTTCCAGCTACTGCATGGCTAAGCCGAATGACTGAATTGAAAACGGAGCCATTGTTGGATCTGAGCAAATGATTCTTCATCAGGCAGCATGCTATTAGCACACCTAGATAATAAACGGGTGATTTTTAGCAATAATCCTGCTTGCTTCTCATATTTTCCATTTTAAATCCATGTTACTTTTAAAGGATTCACCCATTATAGTGATTTACATCCTCAAACTGAGAGACAATGATGTCCTTTAATGTCAGAGACAGTGCATTATTATTTATCATTAAATTGCCTTTTTCTCCTAGTGAAATATTTGAAGATAACTTCCAGAATGACACAGACATGTGAAGCTCAGTCCTGTTGGAACTCCCAAACATAATACCTTTTACATCTGCCTCCTCTCTTTTCCATTTGGACTTTTCCTCATATCAATCAAAGGATAAGCATTTATTAAGTAGCTATGACATATCAATCACTGTGGTAGGTGCTGTGGGGCAATCCAGACCCCACCCCCTCAAAAAAAAAAACAAAAAAAAAAAAAAAACCCAACAACCTAGTTTCCTACTCTCAGTGAGCTTACATTCCATAGGGGGAAACATCTAAATGTATATAGAATATACAAAATAAAAAATACTTATTAGTTAAGTAGAAGGGAATTAGGAAGGGCACTAGTACTAATAATATATCAGATATTATATATCACATTTTAGATACTGCAAAAATATATTAATAAACATATTAAAATATGTCTACAATAAGCCACGGTGTGGCGGAAAGAGAGCTGACCTTAAAATCAAGACACATACTAAATGTGTCATTCAATATTTTAGGACCCAAAAACTATTCTAGGATGATAAGTAACAGAAAGGTTGCTGACCTTCAGTACTAGAAGTTTTCTTAATTGGGAATCTTTTTTTTTTTTCCCTGAGGCAATTGGGATTAAGTGATGTGCTCAGGGTCACCCAGAAAGTGTTAAGTGTCTGAGGTCAATTTTGAACTCAGATCTTTATCCACTGCAGCATCTAGCTGCCCCCTTGGAAATTCTGTATACCAATCAAACCATAGGCCAAGACTTTATATATAATTAATAATCTGACATTTATATAGTACATTAAAGTTTGCAAATGCTTCCTATATTTTTTCCATTTGTTCCTCAAAACAATCTTGTGAAATAGATGCTACTATTATTTCCATTTTGAAGAGGAAGAAACTGAGGCTGAGGTGAAATGAATTGCTCCAGATCACATAGCTATAAAATACCTGAGACAGCATTCAAACTCAATTCTTCTTGTCTCCAAGTCCATCACTTTATCTTCTATACCTCTCAATGATATATTAATAAGTATATTATAATAATATGTGATTGTGTTTCTTCTCCATCCTAAACTTCAGATGTGTTTTTATCTTATCCTCTTCTTAAACTTTAAAATTCATATGATGAAGGCCTTGTTGCAACTAAGCAGTGTAGTTCCATCCAATCCCAGAGGGGTTCTTTTTGTATCCAGTAACTGTTTAGTTGATAAGTTGCCATGAGTCAACAACTGGATGAATGGGGAAAAGGAGACAGAAGGAAGCATGCAAAATTTGTAATGACACTCATAGAAGTAAAGGGAGTATGAACAGAAATACAGAAAGGTACAATTTAAGGGAAGACATGATAAAACTGAGCAGCTCTAAGAGGACATTTCCAGTAAGCAAGTGAAGATGCAGGATGGGATCTCAGGGGAAACACTCAGACTGGCTATATAGATTTAGGAATCATCTGCATAGAAGTGGTAATTGGACTCCTGGGAATGAAAAAGATCACTAAAGGAGGGGGCCAAAGAGAGAAAAGAGAAGAGACCCTTAGGGAGCTACACTTAGTAGGGTAGAAAGACAAAGTAGAACCAGCAAAGAAGACTAAGATGGAGCAGACATCACTGTAAAGAATTTTTGGTGACATCTTGCTAAAGTTCAAATTCAGTTCATTCAAAAGTAACTCTGGGCTGGGAATTACATGGGTATTTTTCAATCCTATGTTATTTTATAGCTGTCCTCAATCCTCTTCCTCTCCAGAAAACTAGAATCTTTCATTAGAGTAAAGAAAACTGAAGGACAAGTTGAGGGCAAGTACTTAATTTATTTAATCTAATATTTCTCCCAGAACCTAAGATGGAATTCTGCACATAATAGATGTTAATAAATGTGGAAGGAAGGAAGGAAAAAGGATGAAGGGAAAGAAAAGAGGAGGAGAGGAAGGAAGAAAAGAGAGAAATGAAGGAAGGAAGGGAGGGATGAAGGAGGGAAGGAGGAAGGGAGAAAGGAAAGAAAAAAGGAGGAAGGGAGAGGGAGAAAGGAAGAGAGGAACAAAAGGAGGGAGGCAGAGATGGAGAGAAGGAGGGAGAGAGGGGGAGAGAGAAAGGGAGACAGGGGAAGAAGGAAGGAAGGAAGGAAAAGAAAGAAGAATGAAGGGAGGAAGAGAAGGAAAGAAGAAAGGGAGAGAGGAAGGAGGAGAGGAAATAGAGAAGGAAGGAGAAGAAGAAGAAAGAAAGGAAGAGAAAGAAGAATAGAGATTGGAGAGGAGAGAAGGAAGAGAGGGAGGAAGAAAGGAAGGAAAAAAGGGAAGAAGGGAGAAAGGAAGTGAAGGAAAAAAGCAAGGAAGGACAGGAAATGATAGGAAGAAAAAGGAAAAAAGGAGAGAAAAGGAATCAGTAAACAAAAATTTATTAAGTATCTACTGCATGCCCAGCATTCTGCTAAGCAATGAGTATATGAAAAAATAAAATAAAATAAAAGACAGCTCCTACTTTCAAGAAATTCATAGTCCAATGGGGGAGAAACCTGCAAACTACTATATAAAACCAAGTTATGTATAGCACAAAGTGGAAATAATCAAAAGAGGGAAAGCATTATAATTAAGGAGAATGGGGGAAAGTTTCCTATAAAAGGTAGAATTTTAACTGTGCCTTGAAAGAAGCTAAGAGGCAAAGATGAGGAGGGAGAGAATTCTAGGCATGAAGGACATGAAAATGCCCTGGAGCCAAAAGATGGAGTGTCTTGTTCCAAGAACAGTAAGGGGGCCTTTATCATTGGAACTATGAATACATATGAGAATGTTGAAGGTGAGAGAAGACTGGAAAGGTAGAGATGAGAATAGGTTATGAAAGTCTTTAAACAGTAGAATATGCACTCAATTTTAGAATCAACAGATATTAATTCTAATGCTGTTTTTTGCTGCTTAGAAGTTTTGTGAACTTTGCCATAAGATTGAACTTCTTTGGGTCTTAGTTTCTGCATTTGCAAAATCCTAGGTCTGTTTTACAAAAAAAAAAAAAAAAGACAAAAATATTCTTAGAAAATCTTTTGGTTTTAGCAGATGAAACTTCTTAGGAAATCTTTTGGTTTTAGCTAATAATTGGAAACATTCCTATTCTTAGAATTTTTGCAAATAACTAGAAATAAAGTGCCAATAAATTGGGAAATGATTGAAAAATTATGGAATATGAATAAAATGAAATGTTATTACACTGTAAGAAATAACAAAACAAATAATTTTAAAGAAACCTTCGAAGACTTATATGTGAACAAATGCAGATTTCAGTAAGTAGAGCTAAGAGCACAGTTTATACAGAAACAACAACATTGTTAAAGCAACAATAATTATGAAGTACTTAAGAACTTTGATCCATATATCTAACAACAACTTCATAAGTCTGATGAGGAAACAAAAATATCCACCTCCTGACAAAGGGGCCGATGAATTGAAGGTATAGAATTAGAAAAAACATTTTTGGATGTGGGAAATGAATGAATGTTTTGATTTAACTATGCTTATTTTTAAATAAGAATTGGATTTTTTAAATGAGGAAACCAAAGGCGAACAGAAAGCTAGTTAAAGGATTGCTAAAGAAAAGAAATAAAATAGGGCTAATGAAGTATTTATTTTTTTAGTGAAAAGAACTAAAAAAAAAAACTCAGAGGGAGACAAAAACAAGTAGGGGAGTTTTAAAAGTAATATGACAAATTATTTATTACTATTTAAAATCCAAGCTATATGTAGGAGATTCAGATTTTCACATGTAATCATTTTTTTTTGTTTGTTTATTAAAATGTCTTGGGGGGGGGAGATTGTATTCTTTAAGTTAGAAATAAAAGTTATTTCTCTTTTTTTTTTTTTTTTTTTTTTTTTTTTGAGAGGATTGGATTAAACTATCTCTGGCTTGACTCCTATATTATAGGAGAGAAGAGCCCAGCAAGGACAGAAAAGGGCAAATAAAAAGACTGAAAGCTGTGACCTTTGCTCCCAGTGCAGAATTGCTTTGTTACCTCTTTAAGTTCCTTGTGGAAAAAGAGCTTTGGTTGACAAGTAGTAAATGTGACCAAAAAGAAATCAGGGCCCTACAGGTAGATTCCAATTCTAGGTCAGAGAAAGTTATCATTGGCCAAATAAATGACCTATTTTCTCATGCTAGGATGAATTCCCATTGAACTTTTGACACTTGGGAGCTCTCTTCACTATCAATGGCATCTACTTATAAGATAAAGTACAGTTTGTGACCAGTACACAGAACAAGGATCAATAGACATAACAAATAAATTACTTTGGCCTTAGTAGCATTGGGCTAGCCAAAATGATGATCTGAACCAATCAAACATATAAAAATGGAATCAAAGAACTTTGGAATTTGTGACCTGGGGTGGGGGGGAAACTTGGATACAGTCCAGTCTCCTCATTTTACAGATGAAGAAACAGAGAACCCAAAATATTAAGTGACTTTCTCAAGATCACATAGTTAGTTAGTATAGTAGTTATATTCTCTTGAAAATAATTTAGTTCTAAAGTAGGGTGTAGAACTCTTTCAAATAAGGAAGTTAAAACATGAAACAAACACATACAGATATACAATAAAGTTTGTTTTTAAAATAAAATGCTATAAAGATAAGACTCACTTCTAAAAATCACAAAATCACAGAATTTCAAAGTCAAAAGTAACCTGAGAGATGAACCTGACCATTAATAAGAATTCCCTCTACAATATTATTGACAGGTAATCTTTTATCTTCCACCTGAACATTTCCAATGGTTTGGAACTAGCATATCACTTTTATGCAGGTATAATGATTGAGACAAAAGCAACGGATATTGTAAATAGAAGATGTCCTAAAAACTAGAATATCTGGGTTCAAGTCTCTGATGAAAACGAGGAATAATGACAAAGAGCCAGTAATTTAATTCTTACCATCCTGGGAAGTACTTCAAACTAGAAATTAAAGACTAGCTGGTCTGTATTAGAGGAAGGGGTTTTCACTTTGGGAGTTTCCAATGTCAATGAAATCACAAGGCTGGACAAAAAAAAATCCCTTCCAGCAACTGCCTATCTATAATAACAGAATGGGGAACTATCAAACTCACTCTTACTCTCAGATAATTGCCATTCTGTAATTCCAACCTTCAAATTCTCCTATCACGCAGATTCAGGTTATCCTGAAGTGACTTTCACAACATACATGGACATTTAGGCAAGACTTGGTTTCTCTTTGGATAGTCTACTTCTATGTATAGTTAATTATGTCCCTGCCTGATATCTGAAAATTGAGTATGAGTTTATCTTATTAAAGATACCTACTTTCTCATATTTAACTTCACAAACATTGAATGCGTAGCATGCTCACACAATGACAAACTGTTAGTCAGTAAAGTGGTATTTGGGGCCAGCTAGATGGCAGAGTGGATGGATCATTGTGCTTGGAATCAGAAAGAATTGTGAGTGCAAATCTAATTTCATATACTTATTAGCTGGGTGACCCTGGGCAAGCCACCTAACCCTACTTACTTCAGTTTTCTCATTTATACAATGAGCTGGAAAAGGAAATGACAAACCGTTCTAGTATCTTTGCCAGAAAAACTCTAAATGGGCACAAATGAAAGGACCAAACAACAACAACAAAATATCATTTATTTATCTACTATGTCCTAGGAACTGTGTTAATGTCAAGGATACAAGGAAAGACAACAGAATACTCCTTACTCTTTTACAGATCATGTCAGAGACAACAAACAGCTATGCACAAACAAAATTATATACAAAATAACTAGGCAAAGTCTCAGGGAGAAGGTTGGGAAAGGCTTCTTAGAGAAACTGGGACATTAGGAGAGACTTGAAAGAAGTTATGGTGCTGAGCTGAGGAAGGAGAGCATTCCAGACACACAAGTAGCTAATAAAATCTCAAGCATCAAGCAACAGAGTGTTTTGTTCAAGGAAGAGAAAGGAAATCTGTATCACTGGATTGCTGAGTAGATGGAATGGGGAGAAGAGGATGATAGTATAAGGTTTCAGAATACTAGGGGACTAGAAGCCATTATGATTTAAGAAGTCAAACAGATTTTATATTTGATCCTAAGAAGCAATAGAGAACTACTGGAATTTAGTAAATAGGGAGGTGACCACATCCAATTTGCACTTCAAGAAGATCATTTTTCAAGTGGAAGACTACAGACTGGTATAAAAAGAATAGGAAGAGATTTGAGATAGGGAAATCAATCAGCAGGCTATTGCAATAGTTCAGCTCTGGGGTGATGGTGACCTGAACAGTGTCAGAGGAGAGAAGGAAGCATATATAAGAAATGTTTCAAAAGCAGAAATGTTATGTCTTGATTTGACTGGATATGGAGAGTAAGGAGGGGTGAGAAAGTGAGATCACTATGTAAAGAAGTAGAGACTGAAAAGAGAAAAGGGTACATAGGACAGAGTTTTGATAGATACCCATAATTAATATTGAAGAATCTGAATGTTTTTACCCACATGATACTAAATATTCAAATCCTGGGACAAAACCAAATGTTGTTATCTTCAGGGCAAAGTTTTGACAAGGGACATTTGGAACATATTCTTCTTTTTGTCTTAAGTTTTGTAAATGTTTACCACTTTCAACTTTATCTCTAAAAGAGCCATTTAGATTCAGACTGGTCATATCCTAAACAGTTCCTAACTCCCAAGAAAAAAACCAATTAATAAGTTCATATTTAGCTTTTTGTCCTCTCCTCTCATCCAATCACATCCACATACAAAAACTGAACAGCAAAACTGAAAAAAGGATATTTTTGTCTATTTAACACCAAACTAGTTTGACTTTTAAAAAAATGATTCAAAGACTTTTTTTAGTGTTTATATAAAACAGGCAAAGAGAAACAGAAGATTAATATATTTTTCCAAAAAATTCAAGCTATAGATTCTGCTATTGAGAAAGACATAAGATTTGAGAGTTTAAATTATTTCTGTGGACCTCCCTGATCAAATTCATCAAATTGCAATTCTCTAGTTCCCTTTGCTTGCTCAGGTGCAACAACAGGGAGGCATTACGGGGCAGTGAAAAGTGTATGAAATTGTAGGACCTGGATGTGAATACAAACTCACCTGAATAACCTTCAGAAAATGATTTAACTTCTCTAAGACTCAGTTTCCTCACCTGGAAAACTAAGAGTTAGCACTAGGTGACCTCTAACAACTTTTTCAGTTCCAGGGGATTAGGATAATCAATGAGACTAAGCTGAATTCTGATCAAAGATTCAGTTAAGCAAAACTTTGGGAGCCAATACAAATCCATAAAAGGGACATTTCATTGTTACAATGTGCCTGTTAAATAGACACACATATTACACATATGTAAATATATAAAAATAAAATTTACATATATAAGGTAGTATTACTTCTATGTGACATATGGGGAAATTAAGGCAAAGAAAAATTAAATTATTTATAAATGCTTATTGACTTAACATGGTCAATAAGTGTCAGAGGCTTATTTTAATCTCAGATCCTGGCCTTTTCCATTTCACTCCATGGTCTCTATCCAACAAAGTAAAATGGGAACTCCATGAGTGTTTGTTTCTTATTTCTGAACTAACTGCATCTCATCCCCTGGGGATACAGGAATAAAATAAAACAAAACAAAAAACAGGGCTGATAATAATGATTCTGTTAAATATACAAATCTTCTCGAAAAGAGGCTCAGTTATGATGGGGCAGAATATTGTGTACATTGTGGGATACCATCATGATACCCATTGTTTTGTTTAACTGCTTTACTTTGTCATGAGGAAGAGTTTGATTATATGGGCAGAGTGGGGGGGGGGTATATCCAGAAATTATTGTGATATAAAAAAAGCATTAATAAAACTCATTAAAAAAAAAAAAAACAACTATGCTGGAAAATTAACCAAAGGAGCATAAGTCACAGCACTATATAATTTCTTAAACTTAATGTGTCCTTTGGAGAAACTAAATACAAAGGAAGTTGACAACATCTGTTTCAAAATTTAATGTGCCTCCAAAGTAGAACTCTTTTCTTCTTGTAGCACAAGACAAGAAAGTCTGAAATCATCATTACTTCATTTCAAACTTTGATTCCATTTCCCTTTAAACTAACAGCCACATAGTTCCAATACCATACCTCTTAGGGGTGTGCAAATGTGATTGATAACCACACTCTTGAATATATTATGTGAAGAAAGTCTAATTCAGCATACCCTGGAGCACATTATTGCTTAGGAAAATGCCCATTTGGGCAATTTTGAAAGTAGTTAATGTTATTTCCCTCTTTTTTACTGTTCTCCATAACTAGCATTGTAGCTTTTAAGAATTTTTCCGATGGGCAGCATTCCTGACATTTGTGAACAGAGGCAGGAGTGTGCATGAAAATTCTCTATGATCTTGCCACTCCATAAGTGAGATTCTCTTTCAATTTTATGGTTTTGGTCTCCATGATGGCTGTCTCCCTAAGCAAATAGATGAGTCTTTGTGAACTTGAATAACTTATTTTACCTTCTCTGGATTTTAATTCCCTCACCTGTAAAATGAATAGGTTGCACAGGATGAGCTTTAAGATCCCTTTCAACTTTCAAGTCTATTATCTTGTGATTCTATGTTTCAGGATCTAACATTTGTCTGTATAACTGGCTGAACTTTTAGTCATTTATCCACATATAGGCAAATATCAATATGTTTTCATCATGTGGGTAAAACATCTGGATTTTTTAATGAATGTGTCAGTTTTCATATAGATGTGTTGCCACATAGGAAGCAGACTAAGTCAACTTTCCCCATGTCTCCTGGCAAATGCCCACAAAGTAATCTCTGTAAGCAATATTATATCCTTTCCAGTTTTCCTTATCTCTCATTACTCATCAAATCCCTACTCCAACTCAAGTGACATGCTTACAATCACTTTGCTCATACTATTCCTCATCCTAGAATGCACTTTCTCTATATAAATGAATTTCAAGGCCCAGTTCAAATATCACTTTACTATGATACCACACCCAGATCTCAAAAGTTTTCTTTTGTCCTGTGAGACACACACACACACACACACACACACACATACATATATATAGCCTTATATTGTTAAGCTTTTGAGGATTCATATATGATTTCTCCAGTTGGATTTATGGCCTTTTATATCCCCTCTGCCTCTCTCCCCCCTTAGTGCAGAATATAGTGTCCTCCATATAGCTGACAATATAAATATTGAATTGTCAAAAATACAAGGACAAAAACCTTTGATATGATAAAGAGAAAACAAAACCAAGGGAAATCAGGGTCATACCTTGAAAAAAGGCAGAAAAGAATTTGAATAATCTTACTCAGGAGTTAAAAGATTATTTTAACATTACTGAAAACAACCACTTCTGATCTCCTAAGGGACTAGAACAGAAGGAATGGTCAAAGAGATCATAAAAGAGGAAAAAGGTCCTACATGTGCAAAATATTTATAGCAGTTCTTTTTTGTGGTGGTAAAGAATTGGAAATTGAAGGAATGGCTATCAATTGAGAAATGCTGAACAAATTGTAGTATATGAATGTAACAACACTATTGTGTCATAAGAAATGATGCACAGGTGGATTTCAGGGGAAAAAAATGAAAAGACATACATGAACTGATGCTGAATAAAGTGAGAAGAACCAGGAGAACGTTCTACACAGTAATAGCAACATTTTGTGATGATCAAATATGATACACTTAACTCTTCTCAACAATACACTGATTCAAGACAATTCCAATAGACTCACAATGGAAAATGCTATGCACAGCCAGAGAAAGAACTATAGCATCTGAAGGTAGATTGAAACATACTAGTTTCACTTTTTTCTTTCTCATAGTTTTATTCTTTTGTTCTGATTCTTCTTTCCTAACATGACTAATATAGAAATATGATTATTATGATTGGATGTATATAACCTAAATTTTTAAAAAAGGAAATGGGCTTAAGATACAGCAAGATTTTGGTAAGCTAAAAAGTGTTGGCAATGAAGAACAATTCTCTTTATGTATTGTAGTGGAAAACTGAGATGTGCTATTGACTTAGTACTCAATGAATTCTAAAGAACTAAAATGAATTGAGATTGTCTCCCTGTTATTTTGTTTTTGTCTTTTTGGTGAGAGGCAATATGGTAAACTGATAGAGACTGATCTCAAAGCCAGGAAGATATAGGTTCAAGTCTTACCTGACACATACTGTCTTAGCAATCCTGGGCAAGTGATTAATCTTCTTAGGAGGCCAGGCAATTCCTTTAGATTACATTTAATGGAGAAGGGATCTTTGTAGAGGGAATACAATACCTATTCCTTCCTTCTTTGTTTATTTGTTTTTCTTTAGGAATATGGAGTGATGGGAAAAAAAAAAAAAACATTCTTAACCGCTTAGGCAGAAAACCTAGTTTGACCATTTCTTTGCTTTGTGACCTTGAATAAGTATTCTCCCTGACACTTAATTTCCTATTTTTTATATAGAATCATAAATTTAAACTAGAAGAAACCTTAGGAATCAAATGCTTACTCTGCATACTCATAGGGCTTAAATGGGATAATAAATATATATTATGTGAGGGAAAAAGTATGTCTGGCTTGTCTTCTATATCCACTACCAAAAAAAAAATTGTGTAGATTTAAATAAAAGAAAAATGCTAATATATGAAAAAGAAATAAAGCTTGCCTTTCGACCAGTAATACCTACCTGGTGCTACATGTAAAATTATATTACAAATACTAAACTCTGCAAAGCTTTAACCCAGAGATATTACTATTAGACCTAAAACCCAAAAAGAATAAAGAAAAAAAAAGACCCATACATATAAAATAATTTATAGCATCTCTTTTTGTAGCGACAAAAAACTAGAAACAATGGAAGTAGTCTTCAATGGAATGGATTAAAAAAAAGTTACATAAATGTAATGGAATATTATTGCTTCACAAAATTTGACAAGAATGATGGTTATAGAGAAAACCTAGAAATACTTGAAGAAACATGCTGAGTGAAAGGAGCAGAACCAGGAGCAGGAAAATATACAATAACAATAGAAAAGTCATTTTGAAAGATTTTTCTTCCCAGGCTATTTTTACCTTCTTTCTAAATCCGATTTTTCTTATGCAGCAAGACAACTATATAAATATGTATACATATATTGTATTTAACATATACTTTAACATATTTAACATGTATGGGATTACCAGTCATCTAGGGGAGGGGGTGGAGGGAAGGAGGGGAAAAGTTGAAACAGAAAGTTTTGCAAGTGTCAATGTTGAAAATTACCCATGCATATGTTTTGTCAATAAAAAACTATAATTAAAAAAAAGGGGAAAAAAGAAAGTATGTAATTGGTAAAATTACATAGCTATATGATGATTTTCTTTACTGAGGCAATATGATAATGTATAGAATTACTAGATTTGGAACCTGGCATAATGATTCGAATCCAATCTCTGACATTTATTAGTTCAGCAACAATGGGCAAACAATTCAGTTCCCTTATCTATAACACAGAGAAAACAATACCTATAGAATTTCTCTCATAAGGTTGCTGTAAGACTCAAATACAAAATTTAAGTAATATTTTTTATAATATAAAATCAATTAAAATAAAAAAAGAATTACGAAAAAAGTCCTGCAGTTGACTTTAGGTCTAAGTTCTTAAGCTCATTTGGCTTTTTGTGTTTTGTGTTATTGTTTTGTGATTATGGCAGCTGTTTTTTTTTTTTTTTAATTGTTGTTTATTTTTTCCAATCAAATCAAATTTGTTAGTCAAATTTTAATCAAATACCCAAGTGATATTTGCAAATCTATTCAGTTTTTTAAATTGAATAACTGATATACTTTTAAAATATTTTCCATGTTCTTAATAGCAAAAAATCCCATTTTAAGGAATAAACTCAGTGCATTTTCCTTCCTCTCAGACACAAAGTGAAATTACATGATAAATCTTAATTGATTTTAGTCTGTATAGAGCTAAAATCAGAAATTGCTTTCATTTTCTAATACAGATTGAATTTTTAAAAATGGATCATTGTCAGTGTGAGAATATAAGTCAAGTTATAGTCAGGTAGATGATACAATGGATGGAGTACTGTCTCTGGAATCAGGAGGACCCAAATTTGAATCTGGACTGAGACATTTATTAGTCATATGACCCCTAGGCAAGCCACTTAACTTGATTGCCTCAGTTTCCTCATCTGTAAAATGAGCTGGAGAAGGAAATGGCAAACCATTCCAATATCTTTGCCAAGAAAACCCCACAGACAGTATTGATGTGCTATAAAGACTTGGAATAAAACTAAACAAGTGCCCAAATTGAAAGAACAAATCAAGAGCATCGCCTATTCCTGTCTTTGCCCTGAATTCCTTGTAGTGTCACCTTAGGTGACATCTTTCTACTTCAAAAGGGTTAAATTAAATTAATATTTATTAGGTACCAACTATGTTCCAGACACTGTACTAAGCATCAGAAATATATAAAAAAAGCAAAGAGAGCCTGCCTTCAAGAAGCTCCCAATCTGCTAGGGAAAACAAGAAAAAACTATGTATAAACACACTATATACAGGGTGAATAGGAAATTATTAAGGCAGGAAAGGCATCAGAACTAAGAAGGGATAGAAAAGTCTTCCAATAAGAGAATTTTAGTTGGGCCTTGAAGAAAATAGGGAAGTTAGTAGGTAGGGATGAGAAGGGAAGGTATTCTAAGTGAAGAAAATGCCCTGGTGCTGAGAGATAGTCTTGTTTAAGAAAAGAAAGGAGGCCGCCATCACTGGCTTGAAGAATATATGACAGGGAGTAAAGTGTAAGAATACTGGAAAGGTAGGGGTAGAGGGGATAGGAGTTTATATGCCAAATAGTTTTTATTTGATGCTGGAGGCAATGAGGTATTACTGCAGTTGTTTAGTAGGAAGTGAGATGTATAGGAACTACAGGAACTGTAGGAAACTAACTATGGGAAAAAACTTTGATGGCTGAATTGAGATTGGATCAGAATGGGAAGAGATTTAAAGGAGACAGATCCACTAGCAAGCATGGGGCAATAAGGTCTTGCATGCACGATGCTGGTAGTATTAGAAGGGAAAAGAGGGCAGTATTCAAAAGATATTGCAAAGGTGAAAAACTCCAGGCCTTGACAATAGAAAGAATATGAAGAATGAAAGATGATGAAGAATTAAGAAAGACATCTAAATTGTGACCCTGAGAGACTAGGAGAATAGTGTTATCCTCAACAGTAATAAGGAAGTTGAAGTGGGAAGTTAAGGGAAAATAATGATTAGATGAACATAAAGGTCTCTTACAAATCTGAAACTCCAGAATCCTAGAGTCCTATGCTTTACCCTTCAAGGGCCTCAGTTTTCTCATTTTGAAAAATGAGGGAATTTAAATAAGTATTTTATAATCTCTATTTTCTGGTGTCTGGGAGCAATCCAGTTCAAATTTCACCTTGGGTCAAGCCTATAGATGTCATCCAAATAAGCATAATTGTGTGTGGATGTGGGGGGGTTTCTAACATGATTTAATGTGATTTTTACAACAATTCTGGAAGATCAATGGACCAGGTATTAGTATTATTTTCTTTGGAAATAAGTAAGCTAAGGCATAGAAAAGTAAAATGATCTGAATAGAAATAGACAGCTAACAATTATCAGAGAAAGAATTGGAATCCAGCACACAAGGCATCAGGTCCCTGACAATACTAAACTGATACTGACCTGGAGCAAAGCACACAGCTATAGTACTCACCAAAGAGGAATCTAATGTATGTTGAAGTTTATAATCATTCTTTTGAGGTCAAAAAACAAAAGAAAACAATGCAGTAAAATCAGGGTCAAATAACCTGCTGCATATAGTGGTATCTAATCCTTCTCTTCCCACCTAGCTCTCTGTAAATTCTCTCAGCCAGCTGCTTAAGCAGCTGTTAATAGGCTAATGAGCAGCAGTGGGAGCTGGGCTGATCTCTGCCCAATAGCAGCTGCTCAAACAGCAGGCTAAAAGCCACAGAAACGAAGGTCGACCTATATAGTGATTTTCTATTGAAAAATTTAGGTCAACCTATATACCAGGATGATTTATACTTCTTGATATGTGGGAGATATTAAAGAGACAAATTTTTAGGAAGACTTTCATATAGGAGATGGCAGTGTTTTTAATCATAATTTTCTAATTTTATTTGTATTTTTTTTGTTTCTTTTTTGATGTTGCATCCTTAAGTTAAAATCCAAATGGTATCCTTTCACCTTGTCTGAAAATTTCTACAAAAGCAAGGAGGAATGAGGAATTCTATGAAAGGTAGGAAGGAAACAAACATTTATTAAGCACCTGTTATGTGCTAGATATTGTGCTAAGCACTTTACAAATATCTCATTTGAACCTCAAAACAATACTGAGATGGAGATACAACTATTATCCTCATTTTATAGTTGAGGAAACTGAGGCAGACAGAAATTAAGTAACTTGTTTAGGGTTACATAGTTAAGTAAGTGTCTAAGACCAGATTCAAATTCAGTTTTTTCTTTAATCCAGGCCCAATTCTCTATCTACTGTACCATCTAGCTAAGCAGGGAGGTAGGAAATAGAGGAATGGTAAAAAAGAGAAAGAAGAGGAAAAAGATAGAGAGAGAGATGGAGAAAGAAGGAATAAAGGAACAAAGAAGAGAGAAAAAGAGAACGAAGGAAGGGAGGGGGAAAGGATAAACAAAGGGATGAGAAGAGAGAAAAAGAAGTAGGGAAGGGGAAGGAAGAAAAAAAAGGAAGAAAAGAGGGAAAAAAGGAAGAAAGAGGGGAAAAGGAGAGAAAGAGGAGAGAAGAGAAAAATGTAGGAAGGGGGAAGGAAGGAAGAAAGAAAAGCAGCAAAGAAAGAAAAAAGGGAGGAAAGAAGGAAGGAGGGAAGAAAGAATAAAGTGAGAGAGGGAAAGGAGAAAAGGAAGGAATAGAAGAGCAAGAAAGAGGTAGGTAGGGAGAAAGAAGGAAGGAAGGAAGGAAGGAAAGAAGGAAGGGAGGGAGGGAGGGAGGGAGGAAGGAAGGAAGGGAGGAAGGAAGGGAGGGAGGAAGGAAGGAAGGAAGGAAGGGAGGAAGGAAGGGAGGAAGGAAGGAAGGGAGGGAGGGAGGAAGGAAGGAAGGGAGGGAGGGAGGGAGGGAAATCAATTAGAATCAAAGAACATCACAGCAGTAGGGATTCTTACATCATCTATTTCAAATACTTCATTTTAGAGATTAGAAAATTGAGGTTTGCCTAAGATCACAGAGTTAGTGGTCAAGGAAAGACTAAAACTAGTACTGATTTTCAGTTCAGTAATCTTTTCATGATACTATGGAATTTTATGTTTTTAAATAGCTAGAAATAAAATTAAGACAAACAGAAGCAACGTAATTCTAGAAATTATTTGAGCACTCTTATTACTTTAAAGTTATTTTTTCTTATATGGACTCCTAAAAAATTTTGTAGAAGCATAAATTACACCACATACACACACACACGATCGGTAACATCATTTTCCATACACACATATACATACGTATATACATATAATGAAACTTGTTCTGGTCTATGAGGATAACTGCATGGCATTAATTCCTTTTGTTCTAAATCTTTGCAAACATCAGGCTGTTATCCTTTCCATTACATGTGTCTCATTTTGTCACAACTCAGCATCTGTGGTTTTGCTTCCAATGCAGTTGGCCAGGCAAAGGAAATCTAGTGACTTCCCGAAGGTCAGGTAGCACATCAGAGGGCTGGCCTACATTAAAAGAATCAGGACCTCAGGGACTTTCAATCAGTTTGTTCTAACCACTAGACAACAGTCGAGTTTTACACTGTGATTTACTTAGTGCAGTAAATTTATAGCTACCAGTGCCATATGGGAGGGATGTTTTTCTGGGCTATGCTTTTTGAAGGAGACAGGAAAATTTAAAAACAACAACTTTTTTTATAATTTGGTAAGAAAAGGGAAATATTTTAACACAATAGTTTATCTTAAATGATTCCATAAAACACAAGGAGAGGTATATTGAAGAGAAAAACAGTACTTAATCTAATCCACTCAACTAAATCTCAGGTATTTTCATCAAAAAAAAAAAAAATGTGGGGGGTGGGGTTGGTTTAAAATTACTCTAAGCTCTTTTCCAGCTCTAACATTCTACAATTAAGGTCTCTTCATGTTCTATCTGATGTCTTAAGTTTTAATGTTTTTCTCCAGCTCTGACACCCTGGTTCCTATGTTCTAGGTTTCTTCAAAGGGCTGACCTTATATGTTCTATCACATTATAGATTTAAATAATGGGTATAAAATCATTCACAACATCAGCAATTATTGGTAAATAATAACTAACTCTACTTGCCCAGAAAAAGATAAAAACAACTGAAATGCATTAGTAGCCACATATAGAACAGATCTTTACAAAGCATATTTTTTGTTATTGTTCCAAAGGAGTTCTAGCTTCTGAAGACAAAGGGTCAAATTAGAAAGAATCTCATAGCTCAATCCTGAATAGTTGGTAAATGTGCTGCCAAAGATTTTTCATTCTCCTAGTCTTGGGAACCAAGGTACCCAAGGTCTTGGGTGTATGTTTTTAAGCCCTCATTCCACAATCAAATATATTTGAAATGATCCTCTGAGAAAGAAACCACTTTGCATTTCAATAATAAGGCTTACTAATGGTATAAAATATAATAAGGAACAGAAGAAGAGGAAGCTTTGCAGACTAGAAAGTCTGTCTTTTTTGGACTCTCCCCAACCTTTTAGTTAGAAATAATATCCTCAAATAGTATTTTATCTAAATATTTCTTTAATTGTTAAAAAAATAACCAAAATTATTTATTCCTTGTTAGCTTATCTCACATATTTGTAAAAAACTGTTCAAACCTGTTTTTACTTCAAGTTAAATTTGAGTCCCTAAACACTGTTTTTGACATTAGTTTTAAAAACCTCATTTTATCTAGTGTCTATTCCCTTTAGGACCATATAGTTCATTAGAGTTCCTCCTTAATCTCCTCTCTTCCAGAGAACGTATAGTTACCATGGTTCTCCCCCTCTGGCAGTTAAGGGAACAACCCACTTCTCTATCTATTTCTTTAGAGCTCTTAAATTAAGCTAGGTAAAGTACAATCAAATAAAATCTCCCACAATTTTTCCAAGCATGGAAATTTTTTATTTGTCCCAGACAATACTTTGCCTGTATCAGACTCTTAATAAATCTTTATTGTTGAGTTGACAAATAACTAACTAGCGATTTTTATTATAGTCTTTACTGTGTCACTTCTAAACAACACCACAAAATTTGCCAAAACCAAGCATTGTGCTTTAATTTACACTTCTACTTTCAATGAATAGGGATGTTTTATTTAAATAGGACTTCTTGCTTTGATTATAAATGTTAGCAAAAGAAAAGGGCTTAATAGAGGTGGCTAATGATCATGAAAAAAGTAAAAAAAAAAAAAATCAAAGATACTCATATTTTTTTTTAATCATTTCCTTTTTGGTCACGATCAATAAAGTTTCTTTTGCATATACTAATACACGATTAGCTTTGTGAATAGAGGTTTAAGCAGAAATGCAATTCATGAATTAGTTTATTTTTCTTTACTGTTCTAGATGTCATTTAAAATTTAGTCATCCTAGGTATACAAATACTCGCCCAGTAATATGCAACTAACCTGCCAAAATTGCATGCAATACAAAGGATTTGTGATATAGTCTTCCCTATACACCTTTTAGGCCAATTTCTTGCTTTGCTCTTTCTATCAAAATCTAACTGGATCATAGTCCAGCTGTCTTGATGAAGTTGCCACCAGGTGAGCAATGGAGGCCAAAGTTTGACTAATTATCTTTTCTCCATCACCACATTTCTTTCACGTGAAAAAAAAAAAATGGTTATACTATAAGGCCCACTTTTTCTGTTGTTTTTTTTTTGTTTGTTTGTTTGTTTTGTTTTGTTTTTTGTTTTGTTTTTTTCTGCTTCAAACAATCTCACACATACACATCCTCCTTCCAGCTTCCATGTTTTGTTTGGTAATCACAGAAAACAATTAAAAAGTGATCAAGGACCCCAGATTCAAGAAAGGAGTTAGGGATCACCTGTGCAAAGACTCATGCATTTCAAGAATTCAATCTGTCACTATTGGAGTAACAAGAATCAAGAAATTTCAAAATATTAATTTATTCATCTTCTCATCATCCATAAAATCAGATTGAAAGGATTGCCCAAGCAAGAAAGCTATGGCTAGACACACATACTCTGTGTGTGTGTGTGTGTATGTGTGTGTATGTGTGTGTGTGTGCGCTCGTGTGTGAGACTCTCTCCCTCTCTTCTCTCTCTCAGTCTGTCTGCCTCTCTCTTTCTGTCTCTTTTTGCCTCTCTCTCTGTTTGTCTGCCTCTCTTTTTCTGTCTCTTTTTGCCTCTCTCTCTGTTTGTCTGTCTCCCCCCCTCTGTCTCTCTCTGTCTCTCTCTGTCTCTGTCTCTCTGTGTGTCTGTGTCTGTGTCTGTGTCTGTGTCTCTCTCTCTCTCTCTCTCTCTGTCTCTGTCTCTCTCTCTCTCTCTCACACACAGACACAGACACAGACACAGACACAGACACAGACACACACACACACACACACACACAAGCTGAATAATTAAGGACAACTTGTTTTGTCCCTCAGTGCCTCAGTTTTTTCATCTATACAGTGAGACATTAGACTAGATAATCTCTAAGGTCCCTTCATTGCTTAAAATATCTATAACCCTAAATACTTTGGACAGAAAAAAATAGTAACCCTTACTTATCAATACATATCTTAAATGAGTTAGATCTCTCTCTTGGCACTTTGGCATGTGGTATAACACACCAGACATTTTTGTACATAAGCATAAAAGTACTTGAGAGGATCTCCACTGAGCTCTCAATAATCAGCAGAAAGTTCATCCCATTACTCTGCTTGTTTACAAAACCATTTTTACTTTAACATTTACCAACAGATTTTCACTATTAATATTATATTCCCCCCCATTTTTTCTTCTTAAGAAAAGGCAAAAGGGCAAAAGAAAAAAAAAGTTACAAAAAACCAAATAAAGGAAATCTCCAGTCTTTTGTCCCTTAAGTACTATCAAATGTGACATCATATTACATCTATGAGATCAGGAAGCTCTCTCCCTTCCACCATTACTAGGTAATCAATTCATTTTCACTATCAGGAAATTCAGTAAAACTATCTTACAAAATGAATTAAGCAATAAAAAGCATTAAAGAGTATCCATTTACCTATTTTTGCATTCTAGATCTGTGTGGAAGAGAATAAGTATATATTAATATATAGATTAATAGGCCTACATGTCTGGTACACATCATGCAAATCCTCTACCAAAAAAAAAAATAGTCCATGTCTTTTATCTGCTTCTACTTGTGATGATTTAAAACAAGGTGTATAATATAAGCAATGGAAAGATTCCTAGTGGATTACAGTAGAATACCATATATTAACAACGATGATTTACATACAAGCATAAAGAAAATCATGAATGACCATTAAAAAAAAAGTAGGCTTTATATTTATCTACAATAACAGATGGAGAACCTGAGTTTACTCTGGTACCTACAAATTATGAAAAGACAAAGGCCCCTGTGCACTAGTTTTCTGTATTAAACTGAATTGGATAGACCCTCTGTGGGAGAATTTCTTAAATGCTGTGGACAAAAATTGCCCAGGGTGAGAAATGATGGATAGGTTGTGATTTGCAGTGGTGGAGGGAGTACCTGTATTGATGAGATCAATGATTCATCAAAGTATCAAAGAAAGTAGCAAATAAAAACTGCTCGTGAACTTCTATATGCTCAGGGGATTTTATGGACAGGACATATACAGTATATGCAGTATGAATGTGCATGGCTTATCGAAAAAAAGAAATGCTTGTGTAGCCAGGAAATATTTTGCCACGGATAGCACATCCCAGGTCCCCAAGATGAAATATTAATGTACAATTTGTTTATCTGTGGGCTCACATCTTTCCAGCACTGAGCTGTTAATTTTCTATCAGCACAGACAACGGATCAGTCAGTCATGAACCCTTCACAGCCATTACCCAGAGACATTTTGATTAAGTATGCCTAATGTAGTGGATAGGAAAGAATGAAAACACTCTGCCTGCCAACTTTTGATTGACCATTAAGCCACTGATGAATGTGCCTGTCAAAGAGGAGACAATTACCTCAACAATGAGGAAACTCTTCTGGAAGGCTTATTTCTCCATAGGGCTGACACATTTTACCAGATTACAGGCGTGCCAGTTTGAAAGCGTGTAAGCCGATCACTAAGGAATCTTCTCAAAAGTTCACAGAGTAACAGTAAATGGAGAGTGCTTCAGAGAGGCAGCCCACAAACAAACCCACCTACCTTCAGGAATGAGACCCAGGCTTGCAGGGAGAAAAATGATACATCTCTGGGCAGTCCCTTGTCCTTATTCAAAAGAAATTGAACTAATAAACAAAAATTTCCCATGAATAAACACAAAAAGAAAGAAAGGCAGTATAGTTAGAAGTAGACAGACAGTTTTCAGTTGAGAACACAGTGCTTGTGCTAATCATGGAACATTAGATCTGGACCTTTGAGGTCATCTATTCCAACCCACTCATTTTACAGAGGACAGAAAGGGGAAGTAACTTTCGACTGATCACACAGCTAGTTAGTGGTAGGATCAGGATTAAGCACATAATGACCTATACTTGGTATTGATGGGGGGGGTATTCAGTTTTTTTCATATTGTTCTATTTAAGTTCGTGGAGATTTTTTGGGATAATTGATTTGTCCTTTTAATATTTAATGTAAAAAAAATAAGTGACTCAGAATTAGCTAATCACTAGCTATATCTATCAGATTTTTAAAACTTCTGGCTAGTATCTAATAAGCTATTTGATAATACTTCTTACACATTCTAAAACATATAGAGCATTATAGGAAAAGAGTTCTGTTTATTAATAAAGTAAACACTGGAAAAAGATAACACCTGAAAATCAAAAATTAAATGGAAAGAGTGATGGATTGAATGCAGAACCTGGGTTTCATTCTCAGATATGCCTCTATTTAGGAAAGGAACCATGGACAAGTCATAGAAATTCTGGTACCAAGTTTCCCACCTATAAAAAGTAAGAAGCTTGTACCAGATGACTTCTAAATGCTCTTCTAAATTGAAATTCATGATCCTGTGATTATTTTTCACTACTTGGCAAACATTAATTTACCCAGAGAATCACCAGAGAATAAGAAATATTGATGTTACTAACATTATCTCATGGAAGGAATACTGAACTTAAAGTCAGGATACCAGAGTTCAAATCTCAGCTACAATCCTTGGATCTATGTGGCTCTAGGCAAGTCATTTATCTTTTTGAACCTCAGTTTCCTTGTCTGTCAAATAGGATAAAAATATATTTACTGACTAATTCACAGGGTCATTATGAGGAAAAAGCTCCATATACTTTAAAAGACTATACAAACGTGAATTGTTTCCACTATTCTTATTCCATAGCCTGTTGGGTAGCAATATAAAAAAGTAGGATACTAGACTATTCAGTAATGTGTAATAACCTAAGAAATTCTACAAAGAGAATTTTAAATGTTTCCTTTTTGACTTGTATGTTCAGAATGGAACATTGCAGCCGAATAGAAAGCTTTTCCACCCATTTCCTTTGATATTTCTTTTTAACAGAAGAAAAAAATCGACTGAAAATACTGTTGATTCCATCCCTCACTGCAGCATTGAAATATCAGTGCCACCCCCCCAAAAAAAAAGTCCTGTTAACCACAGTGCTTGAACAAGGATAGTCTCAAGCAGGGATACTCAAAACCACAGCTATGTCCCTATCAAACAATGATACTCTGTTTATGAAACTCAATAGTCAGAGAAAAGTTACGTAACTTTAAACCTTCCTGAAATGTCTAACTCTGTCCGTAAGGGAAAAAATGTTTTGGTTGTGTAAATTATGTTCACTCTTTCCTTTCAAAGTAAAGCAGGAGGTGGGTTCATTATTTAGAATTAAAGGAAGAAAAGTTTCAACCTGAAAAGTTAGACAATCTTGACAGAGGTGATCTGGGAAATAGACACAATATATTTTCCCTTTATTCCCAAGCTTGTTGTAAATGGTTGAGCCAGAACCTTCACTTTGCCTACTTTTCCTTTATCTTTTATCTCACGTTTTTTCTTCTTGAATGTGTTTTTAACACTAGTTCTCTAAACAGGTCATGAATACCTCAAAATACATTCTCCTTCCTTGAGAGACATTTTGACTGTTGCCAGAAATTACCTTTGATGTATTTCTGTACAAAATAACACATTCTTTCCTATTTGTTTCAAAGATACTAAGCTGAAGTCCCATATGCAAGGGACAAGCTGGTCTGGATTCTAAAACACTCACTTGCATTCAAGCGTGCACACACACACACATTCACACAGAAACATACGCACTCCCTCCCCCCCCCCCCCCAAATATACTCCCACCTGCCCAACCTAGCCACACAGACTTGAGGATGATACTTTGAGGTATAACCAATCCTGGACGATCCCTGATTTGAGTTTGTACTTCCTCTATAGATAACACAGCTGGAAAAGACTTGGAGATCTCAAAAAGTCCTGAAAAACAAGGGTTTTTATAAGACTCTATCTTGTCAAGTCAAAAAGATGGAAAAAAAATCTAAGAGGTTATCGACTGGTTGTCTATTCCTTTGCCTCTAATCATTCCTTCGCCTCTAATCATTCCTTCTTATGTTTTCTTATCCGAACTAAATTATTCTAACCACACACACAAAAAGAATTTTTGATTTGGAAGACTCCATTTAATTTAATCTATCCTGAAAAAGCCCCATGAAAATAATGGAGTTGCTTTTGCTTGAAGATGTCCATACCTTTCTCTTGTTTCCCATATAACCAAATTTCTGACACTAAAACCTTTTTTCTACCTGATCTACCAAATAAAAAGTTTTGTTTTTTTTAAGAAAAGGTCAGAACTAGGAAGATTGTGTCTACATTACAGTCCAACGAATATTAGACATGGAAGTAGGAACTCCATTTCTGACACTAGTTGATTATAAACAAGTTTCCTAACCTCCTTATGCCTCATTTCACATATATTAAAAAAAATTATTTTTTCCCTTTCTCTCTTTTTTTTTTTTTTTTTTTTTTTTTTTTGTAATTTTGCATTCCTGAGGAGGAAAAAAGACTGTTTCATTTTTGGTTTTGTATCCACAGTGACTGACACAGTGACAGTCACTACTAAATAAATGCCAACTGATTACCTATTTGATAATATACCTACAGTATAGAGCTATTCTAAACATCAATCATGTCAATAGTTTTTCAAACTTTTAAGTACTACGTAAATATTATTTATCAATATTTTATTTTATAGCTATGTGAGTTTGAACAAATATCTCAATCTTTATGAGCCTCCATTTATTGATCTGTAAAATGGTAATAATAATATTTGCATCCAAAGAATATCATGTATCTAAAGCTGAAAGAGTCCTGAAAGATCTTAAAGTCCAATTTCCTCATTTTAATGATGATGCTCAAAAATCTATATGGCTTAACTAGGGTCTCACAGGTAGTAAGCATCAAAGACAAGATTGAATTCAAGAATTGTGAACTCAGAGCTGCTATCCCTTTCATAGTAACTCACTGATTGTTGTAAGAAAGGCATTTTAAGGTGCTAATATTTTAAAAGCACATGTGTGATGAGAGGAAGGAAGAAAGAGTATAGAATTTCCTGTGACTCATGAGCAGAGGTAATCTGGAGGGAGTTCAGGTTCAAATATGGCTCTCCTACTTAATTCTGATATGATTTTGGCTAAGGTCACACTTTATCCTCTCTGGAAGCCAATTTCCTCAACTCAAGTCCTCTCTCGCTTTGACAACTGTGATTCCTCATGTTGGTGCACTTATATGAACACAACTCTGTAACCACAGAGAAGAGATGGGGATTAGAGTGAGTTATTAATAAGTTGAGACTAATAACTGAATGTTAGGGTATATCTTATAAGTTAGTCTAACATGTTAACTGGGTACTTTCTGTTATTTTCATTCATTTTCTATTATTTTCATTCATGATAAAAATCAAACCATCCTATCTGAATCCCTTTTGAACTTTCTAGGACTCTTATGTCTATGTCTATTTTAATTCATTAGAGCATAGTGACTAAAGTAAAGATGATGGAAGTTTACTCACAAGATGGGTATGAAAAAAGAGAGAGAGAGAGAGAGAAGAGAGAGAGAGAAAGAGAGAGAGAGAGAAAGAGAAAGAGAGGGAAGGAAGGAGGTAGGGAAGAGAGGAAGAAAAAAGAAAGAAAATAAAGGAAAGAAGGAAGGAAAGAAGGAAGGACAAAATAAAGAAGGAAGAAAGGGAGGGAGAGAGGAAGCAAGCAAGGAAGCAAGGAAATAAGGAAGAAAGCACAAAAGAAGGAAGGAAGGAGAAGGAAAGAAGGAGAAGGGAGAAAAGAAAGGAAGGAAAAGAAGGAAGAAAGAAAGAGAGGAGGGAAGAAGAAAGGGAAGGAAGGAGGAAGAAAGAAGAAATTCTAATTTCTAATAATTCTTGGTCAGAAATGCAGTCTCTTGGTCACAAAGTAGGAGGCAAAAATGTATATAAGGCTTAGTATAATGCTCTCCCCTTTTTTTTTTTTTTTTTGATAAATAAAAGGTTTATTGTAGAAATTTGGAAGTAAAGCTCAGTTAGAAAGACGCCAGGGCCAGAGGTGGCCGCTGGGTGGGCAGGAACCCTTACATGGCTGGAAGGATACCATGTGTTGGGGGGAAGGGCTCCTGCCCAATGCTCTCCCCTTTTAAAAATATTCCCTGCTTATGTTAAATTGCCTTTATAGACCAAGAAAAGCATATTAATGTGGGCATTCTTTAAGGAGGAAACTGTTTGTTGCCTTCATTGAGGCACATGCATTTTAATGTTATTCCAGTAGTGAAAACACATGCCTTCTGAGCTATCCATATCACCCAACTTGGACAACCATTCCAGGGGCCAATGACTGCTGGGTTTTTATGTTTTTGTTTTTTTGAGATGACTGGTAAAAGTAGAACTTGTGGTTTCTGGTTTTTTGACCCCTTTGTTAATCTGTTTGTTCAGGGTATAAAGCCAAACCTCCTTAGCATGTAATTCTAATCAACTGGAACTCAATGATCCAACAAATGTCCATTAGCCACCTACTGTGTGCTCATCACCAGAGGTGGCAAAGTCTTTTAATAAGACACAATCCATGTTTTGGTGAAAGTTAAAGACCATGAGCAACCCAAGCTATAACAAATAAGAGGCAATATGTGGTGGTTTCTATACATTATATCTTCCTTAAAATGTCATACAATAGCATTATCATTACCACAGACATAACCAGGTCCAACTTAGTACTTAGGTGTGGTAGAAGATGAAATACATTGTCAGAAGACCTGGATTCAAATCCTGGCTCCAAGATCTCTTTTACCTAAGGCCAATTATTTAATTGCTTTGGTTCTATGCTTAATTATCTGTAAAATGTATGTTTAAGCTGGAAGTTCTTAACCTAAGATCCAAATTTTTTTTTTAAGATTTAACACATATATTTCAATATTACTGGCTTCCTTTGTAATCCTAAATGTGTTCTTTTATAGATTTATAAACATTATACTGAGAAGAATTCAACAGATTGGCAAAGAAGTTTGTGACACAAAAAAGGGAAGAATCGCTGTTTTATTGTAGATTGATATTACAGGGTAAAAATCTCTGCACTGCATATTTCAATCTTAAGAAAGCCACCAATTTTTACCGGAATCATAACTGTCTGCCAGTCTTATGCCAGCCCCATTTCCAAGTTGCACTACCTAGAAACATTTTAGTGATCTTTTCTTTCCTTGCCCAAAAGAAATTCCCTTGCCTGCATTTTTCCATTTAGAAGCTCTCGGTACAATACACCTGTAATTCTTGATCAAACTAGGCTTGCTAAAACTAAAAAAAAAAAAAAAAAAAAAAAAAAAAAAAAAAAAATAAATCACAGCAAGTCTTTGAAATGTAATAATGCCTATACACTTTGGCCTATTACACACACAGAAAGATGAAATTAAATCTTACAAAGAGTAATTCATCTCTAACTCAATCATTAAAGGATTAAGAGGATAGCAAGAGTGTTTCATTTTGGGTTTTGTTTTTTTTTTTTTTTTTCTTGGTGGTGCCTAAAGAAACCCAGACTACATTGAATCCCAAGCTGTGGGTATAAAATCTCAGAACTGTCAGTCCAGGTGGCCTTGGCACTTTCTATTGGATATGGAAGCTTCCAATGAAATTATTTGTGAGGGGTTAGTGCCAAGAGTTATTCCAAAGCTATTAAGGAAAAAAAAGGAGCACGAAACAGGGCAAAATGAGACTGTGGAATTGATGCAAAATTCAGAGACAGTTGGGAGGATCACAGCCCAGGAATTAAGAATGTACATTGAGATAGATTAAAGTGGTATTGCGTAATGGAGGAAAGAAGGAAACAGGCATTCATTAAGCACTTATTATGTGTTTAATAAACACTATAAAATATCATCTCATTTGACCCTTCTCTAGGCGGTAGATTATTTCCATTTTACAGTCAAAGAAAATGAGGCTAATAGAGATTAAGTGACTTGTTTAGAGCTACATAACCAAAAATTGACCTGAGTGGGATTTGAACTCAGGTTCCCCCCCCCCTTTTATAGTATTTTATTTTTCCCAATTAAATGTAAAGATAGTTTTCAACATTCATTTTTGTAAGATTTTGAGTTCCAAAATTTTTCTTCTTTCTTTTTCTTTGCCCCCCCCTCCTCCTCAAGAGAGCAAAATGTCCATATTAGTCATGTTGTGAAGGAAAAATAAAAACTAAAGGGAAAATCCATGAGAAAGAAAAAAAGAACAAAAAAGTGAAAATAGTATACTTTTATCTGCATTCTATTACTGCAGTTCTTTCGCTGACTGTAGATTTTTTTATCCCAAGTCTATTAGAATTAACTTGGATCATTGTATTGCTGAGAAGAGTAAGTCTATTATAACTGATTATCATACAATGTTGTTACTGTTTACAATGTTCTCCTGGTTCTCTTCATTTAACTCAACATCAGTTCATGTATGAATTTCCAAGTTTTTTGGATTTTTTTCAGCTCTTCTTGATTCTGAAGTGTTTTTCAGGCCAACTGATTTTGTTCATAGATACCTTTACATTTTCTTCTATTTTTTTTTGTCTTTTAATTTTGTCCTCATGTTTTTTGTTATCTCCTACAGTTATTATTGTTGTCTACAAAGATCATAGAGAGGAAGAAAAACAATAAGTACCTACTATATGGCAGGCATGGTGCAAAATTACAAATCTCTTCATTTGATCCTTATAATAATCCTTATTATCTTCATTTTATAGTTGAGAAAATTGAGGCAGGAAGAAACTAAATACCTTGTTCAGGGTCATGCAATAGTAATTCTTTGAGTCTGGATTCAAACTCAGCATCTTGATTTCCAATTCAGTGCTCTATCTAGAGAGCCACTTTACTGTCTAGAGAAAGAACTGGATTTAGAAGCTAAGATTCTACATCCAAATCCCAACTCTTAGATAACTTCATTATTATTAATAATAACTCATATCAATACAATACTTTTAAGAATCATAAAACGTTTTCTTCATGAAACAATGATCAAGGTAGATAGTACACGTATTGTCTCCATTTTACAAATGACAAAACTGAAGGATGGAGAGATCAAATGACTTCTCCAATATACTCGTATGTCTAAGAGGTGGAATTTGAAATTCCAAGTGTGGAACTCTTGCCATTCTGCCATTTTCAGACTCGGCTTCCTCATCAAAATGAAGGAGTTAGCTGACATGACCATAAAGATTTCTAAAGATCTAAAGGGTGAGAGAGAGACAGACAGAGAGAAGCAGAGACAGAGACAAAGAGACAGAGACAGAAGGTCAGAAGGGAACTTAGAGGAAGATCCCGATTTATCCAAGGTCTCATGATTTGACTGAATGGTGGAGTTGGACTATGAAATCAGCTTCTAACTCCACTTATGATCCTTTGATTATTGATCATAATTGTCCAAAGGTATCTTACTAACAATATCTAGATTGCATATGTGGACCCCCAGATTGTCCTATAAGCATTTCAAGTCACATATCCTTGGGGACTGTACTGTGAACAGCTGCCATCTTTCTATTCCATTTCATTATTCACCTACAGAGCTTTAAATTAAGAGTGGTTCCTCTTAAGACTAAATAATTTTCTCACCTTTTCGGAGAATATGGTAAATGAGCAACCACCAAATAAGTTTGGTTTCTCTTATGTATTATGTATGCAGCTAAATAAACAGGAGGTTTGACATACAGTGTTGAATATATATATGTATATGTATATATGTATATATATACATATAATTCAGAAATAAATGTATATAGATATACATGCACACTTTCATATACTACATTTCTTTTTCTTCCATCATCAGTTGAGAAATATAGGAACTCCAAGACCTAAACAATAACCAAAAAACATTTCTAACATAAACTGAGCAATGCAAGTTGATGTCAGTTTCCCTACATTGAAACAAATTGTAATTCATCCAGTTAGTCTCAAAACTATCCAGAATACAATAAGAGAGGCCAAATAAATGTCAAGTTATGGAATCACTGAAACCTTACAGGCACTGCCTTTTTTTTTTTTTTTTAACCCCAGGATATCAATGAAGTGATACATCCTATACATACTCTGACAACACTAATTTTTCTTGAGCTCAATCTTCCAACAACTTTCATTTCTGCCTTTTAAAAATCCCTCCCTTTCCTCCCATCATAAGCATCTTTATCATTTCAGATCCATCAATTTCCATTTTATTTAATTAGTAAGTCAAAACCTCAAAGAAACCAAAAACTCATAAAGAAGATTATTTATCCCTGACCTGAAACATCTTGGTAAACTTGAGTCCCAACATATTTTCAAACTAACAATCATGGAGTAGAATGGAAAAAAATCAGGGTTTGCCATCAGATGATCTCAATTTGAATGACACTAGTGGTGTGATTTTTCTTATTACTGCTATTACTATTGTTGATAATAATAATTGCCCTTTAAGATTTGTATAACACTTCACAAATATTATCTCCTTTTATCCTCACAATAATCTTGTGAGGTGGATGTCTTACTATCCACATTTTACAGATGTGAAAAACAGAGATCAAGTGATCTAGGCTCACACAGCTAGTATCTGAGGTTGGATTTGAATGCATGTTTCCCTGAACCCAGATCTAGCATACTATTCATGCTGAATAACTCATAACTTCTCTGAGTCTTAAAATTCTATTTAATAAAATGATGAATACTTCTAGTACCTGTTTCATATATAGCTGTAAAGATCACATGAGATAATATATAAAGCACTTTGTTAGTAATAGTTATTATTGTCTTTACATTTGATCATAAACTACTCAGTATAAACCATATGTAAGACTATATCTGTGTTTCAAGACAAAATAAGTATGGAGAGCTCCTTACTTGGAGGCTTACTCTCTAATGAATCATTATTTTGTCACTTCACCCTAATGAAATAAGATAAATACAAAATAGTTCTAAAATAACGAGAGGCCCTCTTCTACTTCTGTAGAGAACAGGGGCAGAAAAGAGAAGAAAGAATGTTAAGATTCATGTAGCTTTTAGACCATCTATAAACCATAACTTAACTGTGATATTTTAAATGTGAGGTCCTTGTCTAGGATTAATAAAGGGGAAATACTACTGGAGAAACTAAATGCTAGCCATCTTGACATTTGCACTACAAATAAAATCAGAAGACGAAAGGAAGTTTCAGGGAAATGGAAGGATTGCTCACAAGCTCTTCTTGGACAGGCAAATGAAGAAGCTGGCAAAATTGATTTTGTTGTGTGACCAAAGACGACAAGAAATATTATTTTATTGGACTTTTGCTTAATTCACAAATTATCACATTTGTGATAATAATCACAAATAATTATTCACAATAATTATTTGTCAAAAGAACACCATAAAAATAAATATAAATTCTGTGCCAACATCTTTTGTAAAAGATAAAAAGATAAGGATATTCTATGAAAAGTTCAAGGAGACTTTCCAAATTAAATCAACATGTCAAGGAGTCCATCAAAAAGTCCATCAAATACACATATATGTGTATTTTTATATGTGCAAACATATACACATATTTATATAGTTCAAGAATAAGGAATGAGAAAGGCAAAATAAATATACACGCATACATATATACACATACAGAGAGATAAACAAAAGCCTCTTAAATTAGATTATTGATTTAGTATAATTAACCATTTTTGACAAAACAAGTAGATGGAGAATGCTTATTGTCTAAACTATGGACAATCTGTAAAACTCATCTATCTAGATAGTTAGATGAATGGATATATGGATAGATCATAGGTATAAACAGATTTAGACACTGATTAGATATTGTACATATTTATACATAATGTAGATATAACAGATAATATGGTTTACTGGATGAAAAGCCAGCCTTGAAGATCTTTATGTCTTATCTCTATCACATCCTATTGGTCTGACTCTTGAGTAAATAATTTAATCTTATAATGCTCTAGGTAAAAAATGTCAAACATGGTCTACAATATTGATTGTGTGCTGGACGAGATTTAAATGTAGTTCCTATTTGATTTCATTGTATTGATGCATTAATAATATATTGTGTACCCATATTATATGCACATGTATATACATATATATGTATATAGATATATAGATATATAGATATAGATATTACATAGATATAATACATAGATATGTGTGTATATGTGATTTTCTAAGTCAATATGCAGCTCTTAGGGATCCTTATTTTTTTGGGGGGGGCTCTCATTTCTTTTTTGAATTTGATATTCTACATGACTTTAGGAAAAATGCTCAGACCAATGCAACCTTCATTGATAGAAGTTCCCCCATCAAAAGTTCCTCATACCAAAGAGAGTTAATTCCAGTCTGTATTCACATACAATACACACACACACACACACACACACACACACACACACACACACACACATGCACACACTTGGATAAATATTATAAATATACTGGAATCAGGCCTCACATTGAATAAGAGGAAGAACAGCTGGCTAAATTGCCATTAGGAAACTGCACAATTCTTGTAAGGATCCCAAATTTCTCCTAGAAACAACAGCTTGTCCTTTTAATACCAATATTCTCCAGCCATTATTATATGACTGGAAGATGTAAAAAGTTGTAGCATCTGAAAATTTGAAATTGAGGATCAACTAAATAGCAGTGGAGAAATGCATGCTGAATGTAAGCAGAAGGGAATAAGAAATTATAAGAAGGAAATGGTAATAACAGTTGTCATCAAATAAATTTATAATAAAGAAAATACAGTTGATAATTGTGGAAATAGGTATAGAAGAACTGCTCCTGTTTAACATATATTGGATTACTTGCTATCTGAGGGAAGGAGAAAAAATTGGAACTCAAGATTTTATAAGGGTGAATATTGAAAACTACCTATGCATATATTTGGAAAATTAAAAAGATTTTAAAAATGACTGGGAAAAAAAAAAAAGGAAAATTCATTGATTAGATAGAGAAAGATATTTGATTTTCCAACCCATATACCTGATGGGACTACTACATACTTACTAATATCCTTCCAATGTGAAGAAGACATGAATAGGACCCAAAGCACATAGACCTTTTGTGGCAAATTTATGAGAATACATATATGAATTGCACAGGATGAGCAAGCATCGATGCGTTTCAACTGATCTAACTGGAAAGAGGGAGAATATATACAGTGATAAACATCTAATATCCATTCAAGCTTATAAACCTTTTACAAATTAAAATCTTTTAAGCATAAATTTCTCTATTAAAAATCTAATAATTTATAGCTGATTTTAAAAAAAATATATGAAACCAATTTTTTTTATTTAAAAAAAAAGTAATTTCCACACAGTTTTGCAATGTGACAAAATTTTATATTTCAGTCTATTTGATTATTGAAAGTTAGGCCAATGAAATACAAGCTCTGGCAGAAAAACTGGAAAGGCTTCATTTATGGTCCTTGAAACTTCTTTTTTCCCGGATCTAGTCCATTAACACTAAAGAGATCTATCACTAGAATTTGGGTTCTCAGAAGATGAATGTTTTTTAGTTGCAATTTCATTAAGATTATCTAGTAGGGTAAAGATGGGTTGCAATCAGTTACAGTGGAAGGAGGATCTATAGTGATGAAATTAGAGACCCTTGAAGTATTAAAATAAGCATAAATTAAGAATTCATATGCATATATAATCTTTCTCAAAGAAAAGCTAATCCATGTTATCTAATCAGTCCTGTAAAAAATTTTTCCTCACAATTCATGTTAAAAAAAAAAAAAACTATCAACTATTTCTATTCCACATATAAGGAAAATGAACTATGGGACTTGTTTAATGTTACCTAGTAACAGAGTCTTGAAGGACATCTAAGTCTTTAAAATAACCCATTGCATTGTCATGGGTTCTTTGCTCTTTTTTTTTTCACTTGTGGTATTCAGGCTATTTTATTAGCAGATACATCCTTCCATATTCCTTTCATAGTTGGCAAAAACTGAGTTACCATGAAACGCTAGGATATACTTCAAGGTGAACAGCAATAAGAAGTTCTTACCATGGGGCAGCTAGGTGGCGCAGTGGATAGAGCACCAGCCTTGAATTGAGGGGGACCCAAGTTCTAATCTAGTCTCAGACACTTAACACTCCCTAGATGTGTGACCCTGGGCAAGTCACTTAACCTCAGCCTCAGAAAAACAAAACAAAACAAACAAATAAAAAAAAGTTCTTACCTTTATAACTGCTTTAACCTTTTATAACCTTTATAACCTTTTTATAACCTTTATAACCCTCTCTTAAATTTGTAAAGAATATCTCCATTTCATTTGTGTGTATATATACACATACATACACAAACACATATATATGTATATATAAATATATTAGTCTATATTAATATGGATATGCTTGTACTAGCTTGTACTGGCTAGTAAGAGCCAATTGTTAAGTTTTTTAGGATGAGCATTTATATCTTAGGAACTGGCAAATGCTACAAAACAAAATTTATTGTTTTATTTTTAAATTGCCTGAACTAAAAAAAATGTTGGAGAAAATGTTATTAATGAAGATTCAACTTAAAAATATATTGTATTTTTGGGAAAGAGCTAGTTAATTAGACATTTATCAACACACACATGTACACACATGTGTGCATATGTATGCATGTAAGTCATCCCCTTACATACAAATTATTAATATGTAATATTATATGAGATATACATAATGGAAATACTAAGAAATATCTCCATTTGTCACTTAAGAAAGTGACAAAAATATCCTTTATTCTAAATCTCATTACAAGGCATACTTTCCCCATACTTTCCCCTCATACTACAAAATATTTGTTGCAGGATTCTAGTAAAAAAGAATGGGAAAAAAAAATTAGATGTTCATAAATTGAAGAAGGCTTGACAAGTTGTATTACATGTCTATATATATATATTACATGTCTATAACACTATTGAACTATTAGAAATGATGAATCTATAGGATCATGGAAAGAACATGAACTAAGAAAGGTAAAGTAAAATCAGGAAACTTTATACACATTGGCAACAATATAAATGTATGGAACAAGAAACAATCAAATGTTACCTAATAATAATGACCAAGATGGTCCTGGAAGAGATTAAAAAAAAAACCAAACACACACCTACTGAGCTTTTCTGTAGAGAGGAGGGGATTATAGATGTAGAACAATGTGTACAGTACTAGATTTTGTTGATATTTAATTATGCTGAACTGCTCACCACCGATGCTGCCCATAGTCCATGCCCAAATAATTTTCAAAATTTAGTAAAATTTATCACAATTTGTTCTTGGCCATAATTAAATAAAACTAGAGATGGATGACCCCTTTATTTTTTCTGCTTTTTTAAAAGGAATGGCTTTCTGATTAGGAGAACCAGAAAATATTTGGAAATGTAAGTGATGGGAAAACATAATAATGTTTTAAAGAAAAGTTATCTGTTTTTTAAAAAAAGTAACAGGAAGAGGAATGTTTTGACTATGGTTCAAAATTCTTCATAGAAAAGTGGGGATGAGGGGAAGGAATATATCAGCTAATTAAAAAAAACACAGAATAGCAGAGTTGGAAAGAACTTTAATGGTTATCTAGTCCAGTAGTTCTCAAATTTTTGTCCTCATCATCTTTATACTATTAAAAATAATTGAAGATCAGTACAAAGAGTTTTTGTTTATATGGGTTTTATTCATAGGTGTTAATCATAGTAGAAATAAAAACTAATTTTGAATGTATAGATTTTATGAAAGGGACCCCCAGGATTCTCTGGACCACACTTTGAGAACAATTGATCTAGTCCAGCCCCAGATTTTACATAAATCAAGTCAAGTAATATAGGTTTGAACGTAAGGTTTAGCCCAAGGGAAGAAAATATGAATCCAAGATAGAAGCAGGGCTAATAGGGGTTGTGATTCAACTTGAAATAGTAAAGGCTTGTCTAAAAGTAATGTTCACCTAAGCTGAGAAGACAATGAAAGAATTCAAAATTGCCATCAGAGGATCAATGAATGATACTGGGAACATTTAGCTTGAAGAGAAGACTACTGTCCCCCAAATTTTGAAGAGTTATCTCTCACTTTGTCTAAACTTCTCCCATGCAATACTAGTGTCCATTTCTTTTTTTTCCTCCTGTTTTTTCAACTGTAAAAGTCTCCAAAATTTTATTTTTAAAAAGCAGGACCTAAATTGTTTTTATCTTTATATCTCCAATATGTAGCACTGGGTCCTGTACACAACAGATACTTAGTAAATAATTAATGAACTTAATTTGTTATTATTGGCATATGAAAGAGAAATTAGACTCATCAGGAGGGCTTCAGTGGGCAGAATCAGAACCAAAGCTACAAGAAACAAATTTATATTCAATATAAGAAAGAACTAACAATTAAGGTTATCTAAAAATAGAATGGACTGCCTTGGGAGGTTCTAAGTTTTTTGGAGGTCTTCAACTAGAGGTTGGAAGAACAATTGGGGATGCTGTAGAGTGAATTTCAAGCTTCAGGTAGGTTAATAAAATTATCTCTGTTCTTCTTGTCCATTTTGGGATACTGAATTATAGAGCAGCTATAATTCAGTAGCATAGAATGGAAAGGGAATTGGGATCCATTTCTTGCCAATAAATACACATAGTTCCAGAAGAGAGAATAAAGACTTGACCCAGCTCAGCCTCACTTAAATCCAGTTCGCCTGCCTGATCACCTTCCTGATGTTATAATACTCTTCAAGAATGAAGAACAAATAACAACAATAACAAGAAGATTAAATTACATATAGATTGAGACATATAGATTTCCCCGCCTCAGAAATTTGTTAGCATGTGATCATGGACAAGTCATTTAACTTTGCAGCCTCACTTTAGAGTTTACCTGTAAAATGGAGATAATGAAACTAACACAATCTCTCTCACAGAATTTGAGAAAAATGCTATAGAAAGATTACTATGAGAATTCACTCAAGTACCAGCTTCTGCATGAGGCCTTTCCTGAAACCCCTGTTACCTCATTTCCCAACTGCAAGTTGTTCTTCCTCCTCTAAAATCTGTTTTAAATGTATTTCATATAAATCAATATATGTATCTATCATCTCCAAATTCATATCCTTCCTTAGAACATAAAACTCCTTGATGGCAGGGCCTTTTTCACTTTTATTTTTATATTAACACCTCCCTCCCTCCCCCATAAAACCCCACACCACGACTGCACATAGTGGGCAGTTAATCCATGCCTGTTAATTTATTGCCTGACAAGCCTTTTTGTGCTTTATTAGGCTTTTTTGTTCCTAAAGTTGTAGCATTCCATCATCATAATCCATTGTTATTTTATTTTAGGGAATGCTGAGAATACAACTACAAAAAGCTATGATAGTTTTTCCAATTCGAATAATCCCACATATTATAAAATAGCCACTTGAAGCTAGGAGATGTGAATTTTATAATAGAGTTAGAAACAAAGGATCCTCTAGTTCACTTGACTTGTCCTAGTTCAATGGTGTATTGCAAATTAAGCCATATTTATTTAGGAAAATACCAAGAATTGCACTTTCTACAAAGAATCAGGATGCTAAAATTTCTCACATGTTCCATACTTGGAAACATCTCCATGTAGCTGTTCTTTAAGCATTCTGCCTGTGAGTACTAGCAGGTCACTGCACAGGAAATGCAAGAATATGTTACATTTTAATCAGGGTATATAAAACACTGTCTAGAATGTTATGTTGCCCTGGGGAACACAATGAGTAGGGAACATTTACAAACTCCAGGTCAATCTCCCCATTACATCACTGAAGAAAAATAAATTTATGAGGTTAAATTATATGGATGCTATATATTGGAACTGTTAGCCCACTCCCAAATTAAAAGAACATTGGCCAAAATAACTAGATTCCCCAAGAGAAATGTCTAAGTTATTCTCTGCTTTACACAAAGATACCTTTCAATATTTTTATGGCAAATTTCCACATGAATGAAGAGTTTCTCACCCAAGATAATGAAATGAATAAACTAAAACAAAAAAGAAATTTTTTTTTTCATTTTGATTCCTACTGACACAGTTAATTGCAAAATAAGATAGAAACATATACAAAGTAAAGAAGAAAATAAAGAAGAAGAAGAAGGTTACACTATTATTCTCTAGAGATAATTAAGAAGAAATTACTTTGAAGAGCTAACATGTTTTATTTGGTGTGCTCTTTATCTTAGTGATGGGAAATACAGATGTCAGTGCTATAACTTTTGTTTTAGTAAATATTTCCTCAAAGGACTCACACTTATTTAACTTTACTCACAAGATGACAAAAAACTTAATAAATATGAATGGACCCAGCACTGCTATTCTATGAGTTTATGTGTTCAGCAGGTTGTAGAATTAATTTTTTCACTTCCTTCCTCTACCTCATCTCATAGAACTATTCATTTGGAGAATATATCCACATATGGATTTTGGTCTCATTTCACTGACCTCCTACATTTCTCCCTTGGCCTGTGTGTTTTCACACTTACCAGAAAGACTGAATAGAATGTTGATCTTTAAAATTATAATAATAGTAATAATAATAGAGCCTAGTATTTTTTATTCAGCTACTACAAAAAGCAATTACTTTCATCTGTTATACAGTAGTACATAAAGTTATATTTGTGATATATGTGCCTACATACATAATACATACCACACAAACATACACATACAGCTAGATAACTCAGTGGATTGAACTTGGTAGATAGAGTGCTGATCCTGGAATCAGGAAAACCCGAGTATATAGCCTCAGTTACTTACTATTTATGAGATCCTGAGAAAATCACTTAACTTCTGCTCACCTCAATCCAATGGTAAAGCACTTTGCAATCTTTCCCAAAAAAACAACATAGATCATGTGGTTCACAGAGTCATGAAGAGAAGGACAATGCTGGATAATTGAACAATAAATATATATAGTATATATGTAAATATATGTCTATGTACATGCATATAAACACATTTTATATGCATTTATACATCCATATATAAATAGGTATACACAAAAATAGTTTTTTCTATACACATGTAAAATGCATATATATACACAAAATATGTATTTATACACATATGTATACATGCACATATCATGTTGGTGATTTTCCCCAGGCCTATTTCTATCTGAACACCATTTAAAAATTAGAATGAGAAATAATAATCATAAACATAATAAAAATCTAAGGGACAGAAATCAAAATATTACCCTTAGATCAACAGAAGGACAGGGATAGAAACTAGACCCATGATTTTATTGATATAAATCTTAGATGAGGATAAATAACCCTCTACCAGTGCAGGTTAGCATCCTCTCTGCAATTTAGTCTTAGAAAATTATCTGGAGAAATGAAAGGTTAAGATTAGCAGAGGAATGAATCAGTGAAAAAGCATTTCTTGAATAGTTTACTATGTGCAAAGTACTGTACTAAGCACTGGAGATACAAATAGAAAAATAAGACAATGCCTGCTTTCAAGGCGCTAACATCTTAAAAGGATAGACAAGGAATGTGGTAGGTTTCAGCTACAAATTAAAGGGAACAGTTGTAGGGTACAAAATTCCTTAAAAGGGTGCTTTCATCTTGCTTTTTCAACTTCATTTTTGGAATTAGAGATATTCTAATGAATGTAATTTTATGAATTATAGCCACAAATAGCCAATCATGGTTGGGCATGGTATATGTAACTACATTTCTTCTCTCATTTTTCATTTAGTTTTTCAAGGAATTGACATTTTGTTTTTTCTTGCATGGAGCCATGATTTATCTAAGTGGGTCAGGAAAGAATTGTCACAGATACAGTCTTGGAGAAGCTGGGGGATGGGAGACCACTGGGAGAGTATTTTGTGAGGAAGAGTGGGAAATACTTCCTGTCTGATTCACACTTCCTGAGAAAAAGTTACTGTGTTTGTCAGTATATTCCTCCATGGTATATTAAAAAGATCATTAAAATGGATACCAGAAAAACTTTGTTTGAATTCCAGTCCTGTCACTTGTCACTTGTGACTTTAGTTAAGTTACTCTCCTTCTTTAAGTAATAATTTCTTTTTACAAAAAATCCTCAAGTTGAATTATGTGATCACTAAAGTCCCAGTCATTTCCCAATCCTATAGCAGTCTTGAGTCCTTGCTGTGAAAGGAACTTCAGAACAGTGACATGGTGCCTATTAAAAAATGTCAATTATTTCTTGTCCTTCAGTTGAGCCTTCTATGATGCCTGGATCTACCAATCTGTTCCAGTGAACTGCTAGTGAGGTGCCAGTCTCTCTTCTATCCAATCCCTCTTAGGTGCAGTTGCCAAAATGAACTTCCTAACTAAAGCAAAAGTCTGACCATGTTACTCCCTTGCTCAAGAACATTCATTAATTTTCTATTGAGTCAAGGATAAAATATGACTGCCTTAGCTTGGCATTTTAAAACTCTAGAAAAGGAATAGGAATCATATGTACAAAAATATTTATAGCAGTTTTTTTCATCATCACCCAAACCTGGAAACTATTGTGCTCTAAAAATGACGAAATGAATAGTTTCAGATGAAATTTGGAAGTCTTCTTGAATTCATGCAGCCTCAGGTGAGCCAAACTAGAACATTTTCACCACCAATAATACCATTATAGAAAAAACAATTTTGAAAAAACTTTAGAACTCTAATTAATGCAACGATAAACCACCAGTCCAGAAGACTGAAGATGAATCATCCCTCCTACCTACTGTTAGATAAGTGATGGTCTTAAAAACCACTTAAAAAGTAGGATGGAGAAATAAGTGCTTGTAAAATTAATTAATTAATTAATTGGAAATAAGCTGGCTCTAGCTTAGTGTTTTAGTCATTCTCAGTTGCTCCCTATACACTCTACATTTCAGCCAAAGTGGCCTATTTGCTGTTCACTGAACTCAGTCCTTTATCTACTACCTTCATTTCTCTGCCTTGATTGTTCCTCACACTTAGATTGTACTCCTCATTACCTCCCACATTTTTCAAAACAGTCTTTATGTGCTACCTCTTAAAAGACCTTACTAATATACTTGGTTATTAGTACTGTCTTCTCCTCCAATTATCATACACATACTTATTTGTTTAGATGTAATATACCCCAGTAAAATATGATCTCTTTGAGATAGGGACTTTTTTATTTTAAATTTATATCCCTTGCACCTTGCATCCTTGCCTTGAAAGCAATAAAAAATAACTGCTTTTTCAATTGGCTTACTGAGATACTTATTCAGGAACTTATAGAAGGTAAAGCTAAAAGGGAGTTTAGAGATCATTTAGTCTCAGATTCAGAGAGATTACATAAATTGTCACAAAGGTAGAGAAGGTCAGAGCCAAGAGATTTGTTTCAGAGCTGTTCTCTAACTCTGAAACCAATGCTCTTTCAAATTATATCACACTAACTTATATACAGAAGAGAAATTTTGTTTCAGAATCACAGTCACAGAAATTGAAAATTGGAAGAGACCTCAGCAGTCATCTAGTCAAATCCAGAAATGAAAAGAATTCTCTTCTATAACTTATTCAACAAGCAGACATCTAGCCTCTACTTGAAAGACCTCCAAGGAGAGAATGCTGTTACAGAGAAAGATGCATAGCACATATTTTCTAACACACAGGAAGTCTTTGCTGTACAACTTTGGAGACCCACTAAATGAGGGGTTCTTATCCTTTTTGTGTATTATGGACCCCTCTGGCAGTATAGTGAAGTTTATAGACCCTTTCCCTAGAATAATGTTATTTAAATATATAAAAATAAGATACAAAAGATCACAGGGGATATAAATTATATTGATATACAATTATATCTACACACATATATCATTCAAGTCCATAAACCTTGCTCTAAAAATTCTTTGTTCCATCTAGATTTCAGTTTTCTCACTTATAAATAATAAAAGGTAGACTAGATATTTCTAAAATCTCACTCACACTAATATTAAAAATTGTTTTTATGTGCAATGGGGGAAATTATTTTCTCCCCAGTGATCATCATATAGGGCAAAGATTCTTTTTTTTTTTTTTAACTTTGGTAGATGCTAACTTTTATTAGGGTAAGATACCCATTTCAGAGGAGAAAGCAGATTCAAGAAAGTGTTAAAAAGTAGTCCAAATCGTCACAGGAAATCTAAGGGCAGCATCACTTATAGCTAGGGCTCATGAATGGCTATAGGCAGTAGATGGCACTTGAGTTGGGTCCTAAAGATATGTAATAAATATTTGTTGATCTCAGCAGTCAGAGGAAAGGAATGGAAGGACAGAAAAAGGGATCCATTCTAGGCCTGGAAGATGATGCTCATACATGTTGTAACAGGAGAGGTCAAGGGAAGAATGAGATATGGTGAGTAATTTAGTTTGGATGGAAGGTCGATTACAGAGTATGTGAAAGGGAGTAGTGTGAAATGAAACAAGAATACTAGATTTGTATTGTTCGGTAAGGAATTCAAGAAATTTCTGGATTTTTAAAATGTGTAGAGAATTTTTAAAATGGCATTTTATTATATTCAATTGCAATAAAAGTAGCACTTCTCCCTTAGTAAGTTACTTATTTCAGAGATACTGCATGAAAATTTTCATTTTTAAAAAGTCTAAAAATGATTAAATAACTAAAACATTTTTGAAGCTAAGTGGCTTCACCATTGTCTATTAAATTCTTAGTTGTCCTTTTTAATCACAACTCAAATATACATACTTCAGGAAGGTTTCCCTGAACTTCTGTAATGGTAATTTGCTTCTTCCTACAATTCACATAGCATTTAATTTATATTTCTCTTGTGGTTTTTAAAAAATATTATATGCCATTTTACTATAATCATGTCTATTGAGCCAAGTGGAAACCCTTATCTTAGTTAATCTTTCTACCTTCAGCATAAACAATGAAATGTATACAGTAGATATTTAATAAATGCTTGTGGAATTTAATTCTTCCATCAAGTATAAAGCCCCCCAAGACCAATGTGTTTTGCTGTTTCACCAGCACATCTTTCATAAGGTAGGCTTCACTGGTAAATCATGTGTGTGGGTAGCTGAATTTTGTGGAAGACCTGATTAAAATGTGCAACAAGTGTTGTCCATAAGTAGCATTGAAAAGGTACTACTGGATGTTTTGTTTTTATTTTCTCAAGAAAGACCAATGAAATATCATCACTTGCATGCTATATTTTATCAATTAGAAATGATCCCTTGATTTTTAAAAAACATCTTTATTATTGTTATTGTTTTTTATTATTATTGTTCAAAGTATTCATTTATGTGTCGCAAAGAATTAAACAGTAGCAAAAGGTATCTTTAGAAATTTCCACCATAAATATTTGAAGTACTTTAGGGAAAAATCTAGAAGAGAAGTTTTAAATTTGTTGAAACAAATAATGCTACTTTAACATATTTAACATGTATGGGTCTACCTGCCATCTAGGGGAGAGGGTGGGGGCAAGCACAGGAAAAGTTGGAACAGAAGGTTTTGCAAGGGTCAATGCTGAAAAATTACCCATGCATATATCTTGTAAATAAAAAGCTATAATAAAAAAATAAACATATAAACAAAGAAATATAATATTATAAACAATAATAGTCACTACAAATGATTTGTGAAGAACAGATAAATATTTTCTGATTTATGGACCTAACCTCAAAGTCAGAGGAAATGGGTGAACATACATATTTATCCAGACACACCAAGTGGGTCATATTTGGCATTTTTGGAAGTGGTTATTTTGCCTTGTATTTAATAAAATGAGAATGGCTTATGAGGAATTATTTATGGAAGGCTCTAGTAGTTCTATAAATCCTATTATTCTGCTTCCTACAGTCAAAAAGTTTCAATTTGTTAACTTTGTGTTCAAGTCAGTAAAAGAAATAAGTTACAAAGAATCAAAAATGTGGGGCTTGGAATACATGATCTCCAAAGTTTCTCCCGAGTTGACATTTTATGAGACAGAGAGAAAGAGAGAAAGGAGGAGGAGGGTGGTGAGGAGGGTGAGAGAGATGCTTTTTTAAAGCATTCTTTTATATCTATATTATCCCCATTGCTTAAGCAATATCACCAAGGCTTCCCTAAAGCAGTGAAACTTAGAAGGTCATAGGGCAAAGAATGTGAGCAATTGGGATACCATTAGAACATGAAACACAGAATATCAGAGCAAGAATATCTAAGCAAGAGCTTAGAATTTCAGAATTGAGAAGTGCTTTAGAGCATAATCCCAGCATTGATTGAAAAGAATCAATCAATCCAAAAGAATTCACTAAGCACCTACTATATACCAGACGTAGTTCTAACAATAGAACATAAACAACCTGTGGCAGAATAGACTTTAGAACATAGAATATAGATGTTTTGATTGTAAAGTTTAATTGAAAGTTTAAAGGCCATTAAATGTGGTCAGTACCTGCAAGTTAACAATGTGCCCATCCAGGAGCCATTCATCTTTTATTCTCCAATGATGAGGGGAAGGCACTGCTTCCAGAGGTGGCTTTCCAGTCAAACTAGATTACACAATGCCTTACCCTTTACTCTAGCTTTGCCTTTTATTCTCCCTCCTCCATGCTTTGGATCATATTATTCCCTATGTCTAAAATGTAAGTTCATTATGATTACATATTTATATTGTTATTTCCTATTACAATGTAATTTCTTTGAGAATAGGGACTATTTTTTGTACTTGTATTCCATTGTCTAGAACAGTGCATATGGATAGTCAATAGAAACTGAACCTGTGATTTCATTAAATATCTAGAACTCCCAGGAGAAGAAAACTTCTTCAACCAGTATAGATCAGTACTTTCCATGAATCTAACATTCAGAAAGTGGCTTAGAGAACAAAAAGATTAAGAGAGTGCTTAGGTTTACACAACTAGTAAGGATCAGAGGTCTAACTTGAACTTGGGTCTTCTTAGCTCTCAATATACTATGCCATGCTCCCTCTTACATAGAAACTTTGGTACACTGTAGGTAATAATACATAGTTATTGATTGATTGATAGTTAAAACTTATACCTTACCCAGCTCTCCCCACTTCCAAAACACTACTCTTTCTTACTTGAATAATAATACAACTTTCAATATAGTATCAAAATAATCAAAATAACAGGAATATATCAAATTCAAACTCATAAACCCCTACCCCTTCCTCCCAAAAAAGAACCCTAGTTATGATATACAGGACAACATTCCAGGAAGACTTAAAGGGATAAACTATAATATGGCAATAATTAATTTTAAGTTGTCTGGGAAAATTGGGGAGATTGGATTAAGAGCAGTTCTAGATTGATAGGTCCATGGAGTTTTGTATTTAAAGTGGGGAAAGCTGAAAGTTTTCCATATCCAGGAGTTACCTTATCTTCCAAGTCTTCTCATATTATTCCCCTTTAAACATGGTATATTCCAGCCAAATTAGATTATATTCTGCTTCACCCTTTTCCCTAAATATGCCTTTTATTCTTCTGCCTCTATGCCTTTGATCATATTGTTCTCTGAATCTAAAATGCTATCCTTTCTCCCATCTAATCTGAATTTCTTCTCACTTCTTAAAGTTTAACTTCAATCTCAATTGTAGGTAGTATACTTTTCTCTCAGATCTTATGCAGTAGTTTGTTCTACATCTTTTAAATATATCATTGCATATTATAGTTGTACATTTGTGTCTCAGCCCTCTACTGGAAAGACAGCCTCTGAGTAAATTCCACGAGGACACAAGCAGTGTCTTATACAAATGTATCTTGCTCAAAGCCCAACACAGAGCTCTGCACACACTAGGAATTTAATAAATGTTTGGTGAATTGATAAGTTAATATGCAAACATGATAACCAAAGAAAAAGTTCACCTATACCCTAATTTTGTCTATATTTGCTCAGTGACTGACAGTCCTAGGAAACAGGTAACTATTATAATGCATGTCACTTCCTGTGAAAATCAGACTAAACTTATAAAGTCAATCCATGTAGTCTTCACATAAGTCAGTTAAAGTAATTCAATTCCTTTCCCATAGATTATATTCTTTCTATCCTGGACAAATGTATATCACTGATACAAAATTGATGGATGGATTACTGACTATTGATGGATGGGCACACAAGAATGTATGAATACTGTGTGTGGGGGAGAATAACTCTAGGCTTTTATACTTTTGATGACTGTCATTTTTTGATATAATGACCAACTTAATGATATTATCAAAGATACTACTAAAATGCATACAGAATCTTACTCCCAAGCTACACATAGGTTTAGAGGAGTTGCTGATTCTTTCTGGGCAGTTCACTAAGGCTACTTTTGATAAGTCAAAGAGACAAGATCTAGGTCCAACTATCACCATCTTCATCATCAATATCATCAGTGTAATCATTATCTACAAATAGCAGTGAACTGTATACTAGCCATGTCAATATTTTCCATTGGGATGAGAGAAAAAAAAAATGTGTCACATGACCTCAAGGTGGCCAAGATGTGACTAGAACTTGTGTCTTATTGACTCTTAGCCAATTTCTCTTTCAACAACACTATACTGTCACAAATCTCATAGCAAGAGAGGAGGGAAAATGTCTATTCTATTAGCCAAGCTTTATAGTAAAATAGAAACTGAATTTTATGAAATATAGTCTTAGAGCCTTCCATCTTGACATTTTTCTCTCCACTAAATGCCACTGAAGATATAACACATAGTGGGCTATGTTCTATTTCCTTGAATATGTCCTCCTCATTCACATTTAAACTCCTATGTTCATGCTATTCCTTCCACTGGCATATTCCCCCCTCCCACTTCTTCCAAATATTTCTTCTCTGAAGCTTTATCCTCTTAGATGGTATCCTTCTGCCCTGTGCCCAACCCCAAAACTTTGTCTTCCTTTTTAGAGTACACATATTCACATAGTGCTTTATATTACTTTATATTCTATTATCAGAATGTTATCCTGCTACTCCACTGAGAGTTCCATAGGAGCAGAGAATCCATGTCTTCTCTAAATTTGGTAACATCCACTCCATAGCAGTGCTTGCTTGATAAATGTCTGTTGGGTTTGTTAAATTATTGAGAACAGATTCATTTCTATTCAGAAGCAGCTACTTGTTTTAGGAAGTTGTCCATATCCCCTTGGATTCTAAATGAGATATACATAAAGTTTCAGAGCTCTGGTAAATTGAGAACATGATTAAAAATAAGTCCAGTGTATTTTATACAGAAATATTGATATGAAGTTGAGCTCCTGCTCCAAGTCATGTTCCTTCCTATAAGAATACAAAAACAGACCAAAAAAATCCTTGGCCCTGTGTCCTGTTTGCTGCTTCAGGCCCACCAGGCATCTGAACCTCATGAGGCAATGCAGCATTGGAGAAGTTTCTTTCAACTTCATTAAAAACAGAATTCCATTATATCCAAGTCTATTCTATGCTAATTCTACCCTTCATAATTATTCTCATTACAAACAATAACTGTATTCTGCCCCCTTAATATATAAGCTATATGCAATTCCTATAGAAATAGCTCAAATATTGCTTTAAACATGATGCTTTGGGGTGATTTACCAGTATTCCTTCAGTCACAAAAGCGCTCAACTAATTAAGACCAGTGATGTTCATTTGGTATTAACCGACACTAGAGAACATTGTGAATTTGTTTTAACCTACCTTATAGTCTCACACTATCGGGTGCTTTAATGGAAACATTGGGCCTTTTCCTTAGCATACATAAATGGACACCACAAGCTTTTCAATTAAATTAGTCTTTTGAGAGAGATGTAGGAGAGCCAAAAAGCTCCTTAAAAATCTGAACTGCTTCATTGCTTCTCATTTGCCAAGGGGAGATGTGTAGTTAAAATGCAATGTTATTTTCTTCCTCTCCTGCTTGAGGAAAAAAAAAAAAAGTTTCTGATCTTGAACTCGAAGCTAGCTATTTTAGAGTGTTACTTGGGATTTTTTTTTCCTATCATGTGCATGTGATTTGCTTTTCTACAGCTATGTAAGGAGTGGCATGTTATTATGCATCCAGAATAGCTATATATGAATTGTGTTTCAAGTCTATGGTAGAGGGGGAGGGGTCACAAGCAATTTCAAAAGAATAAAATGAGGCGACAGATAACAGAGAAAAAGAGGACTCCATTTAGATGAATAAAATGTAACCAGAAGGCTTCCCAAAGACATACAAAGTATTTTTCATATATTTCTTCCACTCATTATCTCTAAAACTTCTGCACTGCTGCAGATTTTCCAATTGTTCAGCCTTTAAAGTACTAAATAACATCGATATGCTAACAATAGGATTAGCTATCCAAGATAGATGGTTATGTTACCAGAATCTTAATTTTACACATTTAAAACAACTGTAGAAGTTGCTTCAGAGTTCCATATTACTCCTGGATGCTTTAAGAAAAGCATTTCCTACCTAGAAAAGCCAGAAGATTGAAACAGGCGACAACTGGAAATTCCTAACAATGACTTTCACGACTTTCAAATTCCTCTGAATTATTGAATCATTTCAGCCAGCTAACCCACTCAGAAACAAATACTTCAATAGTAATCATCCATTTATATCTCTAATATTTTTTACTTCTATGAGCATGAGCATAGCAAAGATCTGTTTAGAGGATCTGTTACCAATAAACTCACTGTGATTTCCTGACCAATCTGAACCATTTTAAAATCGGCAATTACTGCCGATTAATGGAGAATCACATATGGCCCTAAATTGTTTTGTCTTCTGTCAGTTTTGGGGTACAACTAGACTTTGCTTCTTAGAAAATTAAGGAGGTTATACTTTGGCTTTGGAAACCCTCAATTCTCCCATCTTTTTACCTCAATGAAGGAATATTAGGTCCTGAAATCAACTTCTTGAAGTTCCTTCAGCAATGAGGAAAAGATTGACAGGAGGAAGGGGGGAAATGCAAATGAAACAGAAACAGGGTGTCCTTACAATCAAGTTCAATTAACTTGCTCTGTTCTAAAACATTCAGGTATTCCCCTATCCCCAAAAAGGTTATTATATGATTAGAAAAACTAAGGGTCAAAACTTAATCATTTCTCATCAAAGGTCACCTCAAAAAACACAAACAGATTTCAAATATCGAATGGCACTTCTAAAGCCATGACTAAAAATAAAACAACAAACATTTTTAATATAAAAAATGATTGCCAGTCAGGAGCTAGTCTTATTTGAGTCAGACTACTCATGATGATATAAACAGTCAGGGACTGTTGAAGGAAAAGATATCCATTATTAAATATGACCTACGGAAAACCAAACCAAACCAAACCAAAAACTTTTTTTTTTTTTTTTTTGCCACACACACACACACACACACACACACACACACACACACACACACCCTCCCCATAACAAACAAAAATCTAATCACAACAGGTCTCTAAAATCATGAAGAAATAAAATAAGTTTTGTACTGAATATGTTTTTATACCATTGTAATTTTTTTTATAAAAGTCTCCCAATTTGATTGTAATTAAATATGTAATGAAAAAGTACTGCTTCAGGGAAGTGAAGCAAGACACTTTAACTGTTAGTTTAATGCATTTCCAGCTGACTTTGCATCAAATAAAAATGACACCTTGCTTGTGTGTGTGTGTGTGTGTGTGTGTGTGTGTGTCTGACTAGCTAAAAGGTAGAATTTCTTAGGCAATTTTGTTATTAATAAGGAACATCATGAAGAGCCATATTTAATATTTGGAATGAGGAGAATTTATTTGACCTTTTTTTATGGCAGAACCTAGAAATTGAGATACAAAGAAAACTTGATTGAAAGAAAGGTTTATCAAAATTATTTACCTGGCTTGTATGAGACATTACATATCCAATCTTAACAACAACCAGGCTTACTTTTTTTTTTCTTTTTTTAATGACTTTCTAAGTTCAGTCCCAGCAAAGAATCCAATAGATGTATGATTTTTGCTTGTATCCAATAAAATCCCAGTCTTTATTTCTATCTGTTCCTTTGGCAAAAAGCCGTTCCCAGACCCTGCGAGTGGGAGAATAGGGGGTAGGAAGATTAAGTCTATCAAACTCAGAAGTTGCATTACAGGGTAAGTTTTTTCAGAGTAGCAGCACAGGGAGAGGATGAAAGCAACAACCTACATTGGAGGAGTCTGGCAAAGAAGAGATGTTCCCGGGGACAGCTTTAATGTATATTATCTTCTTTGAAGTGGGATCCCCAAATTACAGAAAGCAAGAAGAAAAAAGAGAAGTGAACAAATGGGAAAGGAAGAAAAATTTTAGAATCAAGCATCCAAAAGAAGGCATTCTTTGAACAACATATTGTCTTCCAAAAATAACCAGAAAGCCCCAAACCTCTCCAAATTTTTTAATTTGTTTTTTGCTAGGGGGACTCCAGAATACAGCTTTTCTTGTACAAGGACAGTGCCTGAACTCCCTGTCACATGCAATCTGCTGATTAGGGTTAATGTATTGTGTCCTGATATGGCAGATTAAAAATGAAATCAATAAATGACTAAAACAAATGGGCTTTTGAGATGTCCCATTCAATCTAGGTCTTTAAAAATGAGGTGAGATGAAGAAGATGGGAGGGAAGGGACACAGAGCCACTTAGCAATCAATTCGAATCCCAAACACTAAGTGGATGGAAGCAAACTTAGTGCATCTTTTAGCTGGAAATACCCTTATTTGGCAATTGCTCTAATTAATCAGATCAGCCAGGACACTCCCTACTTGTGAGCATCTTAGCTTTTTGAGTCATCTGTCAAAGTCAGAAAATGAAGAGGAACTGAAAGGTTCTGAAGCATGAGATATTTAGATGTTTTTTGATGTGACTTGCTTTTCTAGACAATGTTTTAAAAAAAAAAAAAAAAAAGATACTGCCACGGTCAGGGCTCCATTCAGAATCCTATTTCCTTAAAACCAGTTTCTATTGGCCAGTAAAAAAAAAAAAAAAAAAGATAAATGTAATAATCAAATCTCCTCCCTCCCCCACCAACACCACTACTATTCCCCTTTCTATAATTGCTGATATCACTTCTTTTAGTCCCAGTGTCTTAGATATTAAGATGTGGAAAAAGACCTCTCAGGTCATTCAGTGTACCCTAACTGCAGCATGCAGGATGGTCCCTGCTGAATATGTTTCCATTTAAATAACCTGTGCTATTAAGGTGCAAATTACAACTTTTAAGTAATGATTGCTAATAGTCTAATGTTTACTGCCACACAAGGACATTCATGAAAACAAAATCTGCATTATTCATCTACATATTAAATAAACAAAATAAATGTGAGAGCTGTTCATTACTACTGTACTTTCTAGGGTACAGATAAAGCACCAATAAATCTTATTAGGGGCAACATATTCACATAATACATACACACATATTATGTATATGTGTACATGTAGAGACAGAGAGAGAGAGAGAGAGAGAGAGTCAGAGGTGGGGGAGAGAGAGAGAGAAAGAGAGACAGACAGACAGAGAAACAGAGAGAGACACAGAGACAGAGAGAGACAGACAGAGAGAGAGGCAGAGACAGAGAGAGAGAGACAGAGACAGAGAGAGAGCTGTGTATTAACTCTAGCAAGGTGGTGAGGCCAGGTTCTCCATTCTTGGCATTAATATATAAGTAATGATCACTGTTGAGAAATAAAATATGTGGTAGCATTTTTTTTTTAAGTGGGGCTAGGTAGGAGAAGAAGGTTTGAATTTTGAGAACTAGTATTTTATACTTAAATACACTTCATATTCTTGGAAATAAAAAGATACTGAAATTCCCTTTTTCATTCTTTCTGCCTTCTCTCTCATACGAGAGAGGTAGGGAAAAGATAATGACAACATGCAGTGATATTTTCACTTGAAAAATGGAAAACATTTCAGTGGTGACTAAAGAACATAGAATTAAGGATAAGAGGGAAAGCAATAAAACTTTGGGGGGCTTATCCCTGTAGTTTTTGCCACATCACTAAACTTCTATTATTATCCCAAGTTACAGAATGATGCAATATCGTTGAAAAATGCCAACAGACTAGAGACAAGCACCTTAAGGAAGAGCTGAGAGAGTGGCTAAAGTAAAAGATTTGGGTATTTCTAAGGAAAATTTTTTTAGAAAAAATCCAAACATCTATTTGATATTGATGTTTGCTGAGGTAAACTAAACTCTTGAACTCCGGTCCCCTGGGAAAATATTTCAAATAAATATTAACAACCCCCTCCAAAAAAAAATCTTATAAATACTGTCCTACTGACTCAATTTCAATGCTTACAGTACTAGGAAAATCTGTAATATATTATTGTTAATTCAGAATTTAAGATTAATGATAAGGGATAAAACTGCCTGGCATATTCCTTGAGATGAACTCTTATGTAGCATGATCTCTTCTATTCAATCCACTTGTACGATCTTTCTAATCTTTGTATTTATTCATTACTCAAACTAGAAATTTGCTTTCAAAGTAAGTGCATGGTAGTAATTATTTACAGTTGTGCACAGTATGGTGCGGTGACAAAAACAGACATTTCCAGACTTTGTAGACCTCACCATTTCTTCCTTTCCTTGGATATTAACTAGCCAAAGAATCTCAAAGTGGCCAACTTTTCTTATGTGAAGCTGCCTCAGCTAAAACAGAGGAAGGCATTGATATACTTGAATGTGTGGAAGGAAAACTATGTGGAAAATATCTGCTTTATTAAATATAACCAATAAACAACTAATAAGATGCCTTGCCATCTCCTTGATGCCTGATTCCTTTTCAGTTTGATAGCTTATAGGCAGGCGAGTGGCCTCCGAGCTCCTAATCAAAAAAATAAAAACAAAAAGTAAAGCCCTAAATACAACATACGAAAATGAAAACTAAAGGCAGGCCAGCAAATTAAAGCCATAGCTATAACTTTTAAACAGGGAAAACTAGTATAAATGGATTAACCAATGCAATAAAAACTAGCTTAATAAAGAGTATAATTTAAATAATGCAATATAAGATTACATATATTCGATACACCTGAAGTCTCATTGATCAGAAGATAAATATAATCAAAGTAGCACAATTCTGAGCAATGCACTTTTTGTAATGAGCTTACTGACTGAGACATGTCCAGTCATTCTGGTAATTTAAATCATTGCCTAGTTGTTGAGGGCCTTTACCGGAACAACAAGAAAAACAGAGTAATTTTCAGGGCAACCTCACTTCTTGCTGGACGGCAGCCCAGGGTTCTCTTATGGGACAACAATAAGGACGTTATCTATAATAATCTAGCACACTCATTCTTCTATGGAAATCTATGTGACTCTTCCCTGGTACAAACCAGCCAGTGTGCTTCTTCTAACTTTGTCAGATTGGAAATTTGAGTTTAAAAGCAAAAGTGAATCAAAATGTAGGGGGAAAATGAGAGAGGAATTATGTTTAAGAAATCATGAGATATAACTAACGAAGGGGGGAAATCCCATATGATGTTTGTCTGTACCTAATATCTCTCTCTCACACACATATCAAAAACCCACTCCACAATTGGAACTGCTCTATAGAAGTTACAAATATATTCAGTTTTCCCAAATATAGTCAATTTTTAAAATGCCCGACTGTCTTGTTCTCAGGCAAATAACAAACTAGGGAGTAAATGCTTTAAAAATGTTTCTAGTAACTCCAACTAGCCTCTGCCATGCAGAAAAGCAGGTACCTACCCTTTCATAGAGAAACGGTAAAGAGCCATTCCTGCAATTCTATGCTAAAATGAGATGCTGAGAGAAGAGGAAATCACCATACTTTTGATCAGGTTATCTAAAACCCTAACACTCCCACCCCCACCATTTGTTATCTACCTTTGGTTTTGCCCCAAGCACTTTTCAAACTTTAGTAAAGTATATCACTGAACTTGCTCTTATGCATTGCTCCAGATTATAATGGAGTAAAACTAGTGATAGGTTTACAGGAAGAAGACTTGGCTGATGATCCCTAAAATCAAGGGAGGAAAAAAAGAAACAACCTTAAGCTTTTCTTTAAAGCACGGATCCAACTAAGGACACAAAGAAATTTAAAAAAAAACACAAAAACGCCCACATTAAAAGCCAAACAAGATAATAATTGTGCGTCTGGCTAAGAGAATCTAGAGGGCAAGCCTTGCGTCACTGGCACTTGAGTTACCATGGTGAGTGATTTATTGATATATATCAAGAATGAATAGATCAAAGGCAGCAAGATGACAGGTGATCAATCAAATGTCAAATCAAAGCTGGCAATCAACTGGAAAGCTGACTTTTCAGTGGGTGGGTCTGGCAGGAGAAAAATGAACTTTCATATTGCACTTCCCAGAAACAAAACCCCAGTATACTATTTAAAAAAAAAAAAAAAAAAAAAAAAAAAAAGCAATTAAGCAACCTAAAAAGAAAACTCTTAAAAGGCTTTTTGTACTGGCCCATTAACCTGTTCCTATCTTTTTTGTTGTTGTTTTTGACGGGGTGGGGGTGGGGGGGAAAGGGCAGGGAAGTAGCAACACAAAAATACGTATAAAGTTAAAAACTCTTTTCTGTGCTCCTATACATTGCATTTTCAGATAGGAATTTTTTTTTAAGGACGAGTGGGGTGGGGGGTGGCGGTAACGGTGAGGATGAGATTCGAAAATACAGATTCTTTCAAAACGCACTTTGATTGTTCATTCGGTTTCCTGTTGCAGCTTTCACTAGGACTGATCAAAAGCTGAACTCCCTCAGCTCATCCCATGCCAATTCCAGACTTCCCTAGCTCAGGCACAACCTCACACTTCCCAGGACCAAAAAGGGGTTAAAGGAAAGCTGACCCAGGAAACGACACAATGACATCTCAAAAACCAAAGTATACAGGCTGTGTCTAAGGGAAAGACTACTTAAGGGTGTCCCCAAATCTTACGCACTACCACCACGGAGAAGCAAGAGGCAGGAAGGAAAGAAATGGGAAGAAAGTTAGGGGTGGGAGATAGCTGGGGGGGTGGAGGAGGGAGGATGGAGAAGGTGGAGAGAAAAAGTTTAAGGAGGGAAGGACCGTGGGATTCCCCAAAGCTGGAGAGTTGTCCGGGCACCGGGAAGGGGACAGGGTTTAGAATGCCAAACCAGGGAGTCCGTTTCCTTCCTCCTTTCCCAGAAGGGGAGAAGGAGATGAGACAGACTTGTTCGCTCGCTCCCAGCAAGTTGGATAGAAGGGGGTGGCAGGGAGGGCGGAGAAGGTGGGGGGGGGGGGAGAAGGGGGGTGATGAACAGGGAGCAAAAAGCCCAGAAAAGCAGGGGTGCTCGTCTCGTAGGGAGGAGGGGGGCGCGGGGGAGGAAGGGAGGGAAGGAGGGAGCTGCAGCCCCAGCCTGTAAGTGCCGAGAGAGAGAGAGCTTCGGCTTACCTGCCGCCCGCTTCGGTGCCTGCTGTTTCCTCCTCGGCATCGCTCTACTTTCTCCAATCTCACTTCTGTCCCCAGACCCGAGAAGCAGCTCGGGGGGTGCTCGCTTGTCTCGTCTGTCTCTGTCTCTCCCCCTCTGTCTCTGTCTCTCTCACACTGAGCGTCCCCCCTCCACTAAGGGCTTAAGGGGAAAAAAAACCGGGGGAGGGGAAGCCCCAACAAAACAAAACAAAACAAAAAAACCTGTCTCGTGTTGACAATGTCGGGTTGTTGGTTGCTGATGATGTTGTTGGTCCTTTTTTTTTTTTGGTCTGTTTTTTGGTTTTGTTTGGGGGGGGCAGTGACTGTTGAGACACTTGATTTCTTTATTAAACATCCAAGACCAGGATCAGATGGCAGGAACTGTGCCGCACACACGCACCACACGCACTCACACGCGGAAAGATAAGGCGAAAGGTAGTAGGTTTTTTCTTTTTCTTCCTCTTCTTCTTCCTCCTTTTCCCCTCCTCCTCCTCCTCCTCCTCCTCCTCCACCACCACCACCTCCTCCTCCTCCTCCTCCTCCACCTCCTCCTCCTCCTCCTCCACCTCCTCCACCTCCTCCTCCTCCTTCTCCTCCTCCTCCTCCTCCTTCTCCTCCTCCTCCTCCTCCTCTTCCTCCTCTTCGCTGATCTCTATGGCGGACTTGTGCGGGGGGAGAGAGATCGCGGTAGGTTTGGTGCTGCTGTCAGATGCCAGCCTGTGAGTGATATGGGAGAGGACAAGAGCGGGTTTGGAAGGCAGGAAATCTGGAATTCACACACACACACACACACACACGCACACTCTCTCTGTCTCTCTCACGCGCGCACACACACACACACACACACACACACACACACACTCAAGCGCGCACACACACTCTCCCTCTCACTCTCTCACACACATACATATATACACACGCGCACACACACTTTCACACACACACATACACACACTCACACATACACACACACATCCTCACATATGCACACACAGGCAGGGCGAGGCGATGCCAGCAAACATCGATCCACTGAACAAACTGAACATTAACAAACTCCTCCTCCTCCCCGCGACCTGATGACAGGGAGAAATTTACTCCCCAGCAGCAGATAGAAAGGCAGAGGGAGTTTATTAAAGAGACAGCGTCCTGCTGAGGGGAGAGGAGAAGT